>NC_134485.1:57260881-57533381 GCF_040206685.1 Ascaphus truei
GAGAGTGTGCCTGTCTGTGTCTGACAGAGAGAGAGGGACACAGAGAGAGAGACACAGAGAGAGAGAGAGACACAGAGAGAGAGAGAGAGACACAGAGAGAGAGAGAGACACAGAGAGAGAGAGAGACACACAGAGAGAGAGAGAGAGACACAGAGAGAGAGAGAGAGACACAGACACCCCAACTGCGCACTGCAACTGTTAGGTATGTATATACACCTTTGTTTTTACTTTGGGCGCCGTGGAAAAATCCTGATTGCTTTGGGGAGCCTTGAACCGAAAAAGTTTTGGAACCACTGGGTTGGACAATGAAGCAATCAGGTACAGGATTGGCAATTCATTCAGCAATACAGGTTCAAATGAAGACATCACGAAAGACACTGGGTATAGGGCTTACACTTGTTTATATGGAGTTTCAGCCCCATACCCTAACCTTTAAAAAAAAAAAAATGTGGGTTAAGCAAGGACCAAATGATACCAATGCCACACAACACAATATGACAATATGCAAAATAAACAGAAATGATAGAACACCAGACTATATCGACTTAAACAGCCTCAACACAAATCCATAAATAACTAGTGGGATCCTAATTTGCCATTTTGCAGAAGGCTGCGCCCGGTTTAAAATAAATCAAAAGCCACAACTGGCTCTTCATTGAGAAAGTGACCATTAGTAAAAGCCCATTGTAGCCAGAAATATTGTTTATGTTCAGCATAGTTTCCTCATAAATGTCAAATAATATTTTGACTTGATGTGTATGGACTTCTGTTGAGTTGACTCCAGCTAGTCCAATTTTGTTGGTGTGCTACCACTTTGTTTAGTATGAGTTAATGCAGCATTCCTTACACCGCGCTTAAAGTCCTGGAGATGCGACGTTGCGTCAAAACAAGTTTACTTAAGCCGTCGCGTGCGCCTTTTAGTAGGCGAGACCGCGACAGCTTGGTCGTGATCACTGGAAGTCAATGAAAATTTTGTGGCTACCGCTGTGTGATGTCAGCGGGCACGTGAGCGGTGCACCCAATGAGGGTGAACCGCTCACGGCCACGCCTCCCGGTCGACGTCTCTTGCCTCCTACACTGTAGGCACAAAATGCTGCTACAACGGCGATAGATGACTGTCGCCGTAGCTAGGACTAGAAGGGCGGTCTTAGCGTATTCAAGTCTGACAACCTGCTTGTGTGGTTGTCAACCTTTTTTTATTTGTTTTTTATTATTATTAAGGAACCCTAGAATTATATTTGTGAAATTCTGGGAAACCCCAACCTACCCCATCTGTCCCTCCCCCCCCCCCCCCCGCCCCCTATGTTTTTCCACTTCCCGCCCCCCTTTTCTCATCCCCCTCTCTCTTTCTTCCCTCCCCCCCCTCCCTTAGACTCTCTCCCTTCCCCCCCCCCCCCCTCCCTTAGACTCTCTCCCTTCCCCCCCCCCTCCCTTAGACTCTCTCCCTACTTCCCTAACACACCTTGTGGGTAAGGTCTGCAGTGATGCACCGATCCACATCGCCCACCTCCTGCTGTCTGGAAATTGTCCCCACTTCAAGCACCGACAGAAGGAGGGAGAGGAAGGATAGAGGTGACCAGGCTGCTTCTGCAACAGACGTGAAACCCGGGTAAAAAAAAAAAAAAGGAAGCTGGACTAGTATCTCCTTTGGGTTCTACCACTGGTGGAGAAATCAGTCACGATATGTAAAGATATTGTATTAAAATGTCTGCCTTCCCTTTCCCGTTGTACGATACTTGATCTTTAAAGAGAGAGAAAGTTGAATCAGAACATTTATCAGATAATGTATGTATAAATGTGAGGTGCTGTGCCTTATTCTTCAGGGCCCCTTAGGTTAGCTGTAGCTTCAATCATTGGAGGCCGCAGGTATTTTGTAAAAACATTCATGACAATACACTGATTGTTGATACAGGGGGTGTCATGGGAGACCAGAACTTAACCCAGGGAATCAAGGCACCAGACAGGACAAACCGTTCAATAAACAATTTTTATTCCAGCCGGAGTCAGCAAGCAGAGCACTGAGCTATGATCAGAGCTACACTCTCAAAAAACGAGGAATACAGGGGGGAACCCAAGCTGGCTAGGTGCTGAGCACCACATCAGCGGCTTACCCAGGGCTTGCTGCCACTCTCCAATGAAATAGGGACAGGTATAATTTGCAGCAGAGCACTTTTAAATCTCCCACTGAAAGCCCTGCTCTCCACTTCTCTGGCTCAGCTACAGTCTCATAGCGCTAATCAGTTTGAAATTTCCTGCTTCCTTTGATCCTCTTCGGGTGTCTCCAGCTCAGCCTTGGGGCACACCGCTTAGGTCACCTGCACAACAAGATCAGAATGAGCTGAGGAGCTTGATCGTTCTGTTCTGACTGACAGATTAAATCTGTCAGTGGTGATATTGGATACCGAGGCTTGAGCCTCATTACTCCAAGTTCTCTTGTTGAGTGTATTGTCGCACTCTTTAGGAAGCTTCTTGATCTGTGTTACTTGCCACAGTTGAGTTGGTTTCACAGGGTCAGCGCTGTGATGGGTCGTGGGTAGCGGTCAAATGGGTTTGCAGAGATCGCAGCAAGCTTCTTGATCAGCGGGTTTGAGTTCTGGTCCAGTTCCTTGTAGAATTTCTTGTTGAGCTTCTTTAGATGTTCATCTAACATCTCGATGCCCAGTTCCCTATGAAGGTCTGCTATTCTTGTAGGAAGTGGAGCGTTGGACGCAATCCGCAGCGCCTTGTTCTGTAATTTTTGGAGAGATGATCTTTGCTGTTGGTGGCAACCACTCCACACCGGGGAGGCGTATGTCATTGTGGGTCTAATGATCGCCTTGATCACATTGACTAGCTGAGGAGCCCTGATCGGGTTCCCTTTTTCTAGCTTCCCTGCTGCCATAGGAAAGCATGGTAGAGGGGCTGGTGACCAATCACAGCGCGGATGCTGCTCACAGACCAATCGGGAGCCGAGTGCTTGCTTGCATTGGCCAATCAGGGCTGCGGGCAGGCTTGAGGGGATAAACGGTTCTGTGGAGGGAAATTTAAAAGGGCTAATAGAAGCAGCGCCTACCACAGGAACTCGGCAACGGCTTCCCCCGGCTGAGAGGATGTCTCCCGCTGCGCTGGTTCTGCTCTGGCTGGGAAGGCAACCATTTGCTGCACTTTTCGGGTGGATGGCCCCCCCGGCCAGATGTCCACCCCTGGACACCATCTCCCTTGTCGCTGCACCTTTCCTCCCCCTCCAGACCCTCCAGAACCAGCAGCAGCCATTTTCTGTGGAAGTGCCGGCAGCACAACGTGTTTCTAAGCCCATGCATGACCAGGGACTTGGACTCTGCTTTATTGCACAGTAACACATTTTTATACTTGCAGTTACGTTTTACTCACAGGAATAAAACGTACATGTTTATATCAGATGCAAAGGGCTACCAGGCATGTAAAAATAGGGTAGTCCAGGGCTCTGGTGGCCAGATGAGCCCCAGGGAAGGATGGCAGAGGCCACGCACCGGGCGTAACCTTTATTTTACTAATCCCTGGGCCCCTTTGCCGTCACAGTGAGCAATCAATGAACTTTAAGAAAGGGATTTAGGCTCAGACTCACGAAACAGTGCTCAGCCTTAAATGAACGTGCAAGTGGTTTTAAGGTGGATGCTGCAATGACACATTTATGAGGGACAGGGAGGTTGACTCATTTGAGGTCGGACGTTGCCATGGCAATGCAAACGAGGCTTTTCGGTCTGCATTAAAAGCTTTACAATGCAAATTTTAGATTGTAAATCATTTTAGGAAGAATAAATACAATTTTAGTAGCATAAGCCGTTTTCACTTTTCATAATTCATTATATTGCATTATGCAAGGCTGGTTTCATTAACAGCAACTCGTGTTATTCAATTCATGGTTTATACATGAATGCACTATTCCTTCCATTTACCCCAAATCATTTATTATTTACACATTTCAAACAAGTCAATGGCAGTTAATACTGGATGAAACGCTTTATCCCACAAGGCACCTCAGTAAATCCCCCCCCCCCTTAGTTCGGTCCAGTATACAGTATGGCAGAAAAAAAAAGCATTCTTTTTTTCATTAAAAAAAAAAAAATGCTCACACGCTTGTGCATTTTTTGAGGATGTATTTTATTTTTATGGATTAACCAGCTAGAAGAGAGCAGAGACCTAAATAACTACCACGAACCCCAACATATAAAAATCCATGTGCATGAAGAAGATGACCATCTTTAAGGATGCAATTTAGCAGCTACTGTATTTTTCTTTTTACAAATTTAGATAAAGTAGAGTAAGAATATACATGTAAGGGTGTGTTAGATACCATGTGTGTGCGCGCGGAGGGAGTACGGCAGGTTCCGCGATGGCACGGTAGTACAGGGTGCCGCCATGTTGTTGCGCAATATTGCAAAGGACACTGACGGGGTGAAGAGGTCGCGCATGCGCAATGGGAGCGCGTGAACGATAGGCCAATAAGGGAAAGGCTCTGATAATGGACCACAACTCTCGCGAGCTCTGGAACAGTCACCTGACGCTAGGAGCCAATGAGAGGGCGGGAATTAAGGAAGGAGGAACAGGAAGCGTGGGGGAGAGACCAGGCTAGGCAGAGGAGATCGGGACAGAGCGAGAAGAGGTAGTGTGAGTGCAGGGGGTCCGTGACCCGCCTGCATAGGTCAGCTATTACCCCCCAGGCCCATAGGGAGTTTCCCTGAGTCACAGTAGGCTGCTGTACTGCAGGGACGCCCGATAATTCCTTCCACTATCACCTTAGTTAGGGACAGCGCACAGAGTTGTGGACGGTCACAGTCATCTGGGATCAGACGGCTGGACACCGCGACATCTGGAGGTCCAGAGCGGAGGCAACGGACCCTTTGCGAAGAGGCACCGGTCACCGCCGTGACCGGAAGGTACAATTGTAAAGCAAGTGCACCAACACCGGTCATCAGGCGCTGATCCTGCCTTAGGAATAACTTTGTAGTGACACTAGCAAGTGGCTAGCGGACTGAGCATATTAGCTAATATCTCACAAGGACAACACTCTATAAGAGCGTGGCGGAGCCACTGTTATACGGGACAAATTCTCTAGGGATGTGGCTGAGCCACGGTAGTATAAGGACTCTAACGTTATAATATATATATATATAAGTTATGTGTGATGTTATATAGAGAATTAGATATGGTTGCCTATGCATAGTAAACTTGGTTGCACGCATTGTTGGTATGTTTCTTGCCCAGGGCGATCTTACATAACGGGGATCCTGGGCAAGTGGAGGCGCTGCGCTAGAACCCTTACCCCAGGCTCCCAGCTCGCGGAGGCTCATATCTCCTGGAGCCGCAGGTTGAGTACAGTACCAGTAGTCCCTTAGGAAGGTGTCAGAAAAAGGGCTACATTTGGAGGCGCTGCTGAGATATCAGACCTGGGGTGCCCCCTATATATTTTTTCTCAATTGTGCAACAAGTTTATTTCATCATGTCTGTGCCCTCGCCGCTCGAGGTGCGCAAGTGGGCCCAGCGGCATGAGATTCCCCTGACACGTGCTTTTAGCCTGGGACATGTTCCCGCCGCTCTCTCCCTCGGCACTGTGACTGACCGTGTCAGGAAACTTCCGCTCATGGACACTGCCCGAGTGCAAGATCACTATTACGATCGGGACCAGTTGTGGCGCAAAATATTATATGTCACCGAGCAGGACATATGCCCCGAAGCTCTGCCCTTGGTACTACTGCTACCTGAGGCCCCCGGCATAATAGTGCAAGTGGACCCCAACGCGCCACTGGCCGCTTCCACCCCACAGAGGGGGTATCCCAACTCGTTAGGTGCCGTCACTAGCGGCTCTTACCGCACCCCTGAAAACAGTTTGCACCCTCGATGGCCGGCTGCAATGGGCCTGGGCACTTCGTTCACCCCTTCCGTCATGAGGCCCGCACTAAGTAGAATCAGTATGTCACGACTAGATGCCTACTCCCCAGCAGGGGGTAGCCTACTGGATAATGCCTCTATCCCTGTGCTTGCAGAAGCCCTCCACCACTCCACACAGGCCCACCAATACCGGAAGTTAAAGGCGTTCTAGGGTGACAAACCCACGCCTCAGGGAGAAGTTGGATTTGAAGAGTGGCTGGATCACACGGAACAGGTACTGCCTGAATGGTCCTGCACTGACGCCGTCCGGAGGCAGCGTATCGTTGAATGTCTCCGACCCCCAGCGTCCCACATGGTGCACTGCTATCGAGACGATCACCCGGACGCTGATGCGGCGGGACTCATTTACTGCCTTACCAAGACCTATGGAGCCTCTGTGGACGCCTATGCCCTGATGGCCAAGTTTCATGCTCTGGCTCAGAAAGAGGGAGAAATGGTGTCCGACTTCCTTAGACGTCTGCATCTGGATCTGTGGACTCTGGTGAGAAAGGGCGTGGTACCGAAGGTGGATGCCGACGGATTGCGCACTACCCAGCTACTGAGGGGGCTCCTGCCCCTGCATCCGGTGTCCGTACGTGTCAGCGGCTGCCTAGTACCCGGACAAGCCTTGGCGTTTAATGACCTAATGGACCGAGTCCAAGCGCATGAGACTGTGCTGCTGGGGCGTGACTTAACCCCAGGGAAGAAGGCATCGGGTGGGAACAAGGACACCAAAAAGTCGGAAGCTAAAGCCGAGGCATCAGAGAGCGGGGACCCCGACAAAGAGGATTCGGAGGCGCCGGCAGCTGCCCGGCACCGCCCTGTGTCGGGGCGAAACTCACCTCCCGCGCGAAATGATACCTACCTCAGTCAAATCCAGTGTTATACTTGCGGGAAGATGGGACACCTTCGGGCGCGCTGCCCCTCCCTACGGAGAACGGCGTCTCGACCGGCGCAGTCTATGCCGTGTACTCCCCAGGACGGTGGAGCCGTGGCCCAGCCTTCAACGAGTAATCGGATCGGACCCGCTACCATCGTTCGGGTAGTAATTGAAGGTATCTATGCTTCGGCATTGATGGATACGGGATCTCAGGTGACCATAGTGTATCGGCCCTTCTACGACCAACACTTACACCGGCTGCCGCTGTTATCCGCTGATTCCTTACGGTTGAGAGGGTTGAGCCACGAAGATTATCCCATCGATGGAGTGGTGAAGGTACATCTGGACATTCCCCAGCTGAACACCGGTAAGCACCACCCCATGGAAGTGGAAGCCTTAGTGTGTCCCGAGCCGCAAGACCACCCCAGCGCCCCGATAATCATAGGGACCAACATCGACATTGTGCAATCGGTGATCCGCATGTACTTACAAGAAGCGGGCGAAGCCCCGCTGCTGGCCCTCGCTACGTGTCCGGCACTACAAGAGGCTTGCAGTAAAATCGCGACTGAAGAGGAGCATGGAATGTTGTACAGTCAAGAGTGGGGACTGACTCAGATCCCTCCCGGGGAAAGGAGAATGATGATCGCGGCCTGCCACTACCCGGATAGACGTCCGGAAGATCAGCTCTTCTCCTTGGAAAGCACGACACGGGATGATCAGCGGCTTGGCTACGAACTATTAGCTTCCGTAAGGAATAGCCGGGAAAGATTCCGAACAGAACCTGGGTGTATGTGCAGAACATCTCCCCGTACCCCATGTGCATTGATCGTCGGCAGCCGCTGGGCAGAATATATCCGGTGATACCCGAAAAGAAGGCTTTGGAGGGACGGCCGGTGGCCACCACCCATGCCGTAACCCCCCTGTTGGCATTTGACTTCGGAGACTCGCCGCTAACGGAAGACTGGAGGAAAAGACTGCAGACCAAGCTAGGAGAACGACGAGGGGTGTTCTCCACGAGTGATATGGATGTGGGGTGCAGTCGCAGCGCCCGCCATACCATTCGGATGAACGACGCTGCCCCGTTCCGGGAGCGCTCCCGCCGCCTAGCCCCCCGAGATGTGGAAGAGGTGCGGAGGTTAATAGCCGAAATGGAGAAAGCTGGTATTGTTCAAGGATCACGCAGTCCATACGCCTCTCCCATCGTGGTAGTCCGTAAGAAGAATGGGACGGTACGTCTATGCGTAGATTACAGAACATTGAACAACCGTACGGTACCGGACCAGTATACCCTACCGCGCATTGAGGACCTTCTGAACGCCTTGACGGGAAGTAAATGGTTCAGTGTACTAGATTTGCGGTCAGGATACTATCAAGTGCCAATGGATCTGGAGGACCAGGAGAGGACAGCCTTCATCTGTCCGCTAGGGTTCTACCAGTTCACACGCATGCCACAAGGGATCTGCGGGGCCCCTGCCACCTTTCAGAGGTTGATGGAACAGACCCTGGGAGACATGAACCCGCAAGAATGCCTAGTGTACTTGGATGACATTATAGTGTTCGGGAAAACCTTGGAGGAGCACGAGGAGCGGTTAATGAAGGTATTGGATCGACTTCAGAAGGAGGGACTCAAACTGTCCCTGGACAAATGCAAATTTTGTCGCACGTCCGTGACATACGTGGGCCACATCGTATACGCTGAAGGGATTTCCACCGACCCAGAGAAGATAGAGGCCGTAGTGAATTGGCCCAGGCCCAGTAACGTCCAAGAACTGCGATCCTTCCTGGGGTTCTGTGGCTATTACCGGCGTTTCGTGGAGGGCTACTCAAGCAAAGCTAAACTCCTGAATAACCTGTTAAAGATCTATCCTGAGGATACGGGTCGGAAAAGTGTCACGGCACAAACGCCCTTTGGAGAAAAGTGGACCCCGGCTTGTGAACAAGCGTTCCTGAAACTGAAAGCCAGTCTAACGCAGGCCCCAGTACTGGCCTATGCTGACCCTGATCGCGAGTACGTGCTACACGTGGATGCCAGTTTTAGCGGACTAGGAGCAGTGTTGCACCAGAAACACGACACCGGGCTCCGCCCCGTGGCGTACGCGAGTCGTAGCTTGACCCCAAGCGAACAGAACTACCCTGTCCACAAGCTGGAGTTCCTAGCCCTCAATGGGGTACAGTTTGAAGTGCGGACAGAAAATAATCCCATGACATACATTAACACGTCTGCCAAACTAGATGCGACCGGTCACCGGTGGTTGGCGGCACTGGCCAACTACCGTTTCAACCTCAAGTATAAACCAGGGCCCACCAACGTGGGGGCCGATGCTTTGTCACGAAGACCGGGGCTCCCGCCTGTCCTGGATGAGGAGGTGTGGGAAGAGATTCCGGGGCCTGGTATACGTGCTCTATGCTCCACAGCCGCAGTAGTCGACAATCAGATCGCATTTTCGAAACTAAGAGTAGCCGATTCATTAGGATGTCAATCCCGTGCTGTCCCTCAGGCTTACCGAAGCGGGGAAGGAATGAATATTACAGAAGACAAGATTATCTCCTGGAACAAGCTAGTGCAGTATCAAATTCAAGACCCAGTGATAGAATTAGCCCGCCAAGCCCTGCAGCAAGGAAACCCTTCTATTCTTAAGCAAGCCCCCAGAGAGTTGGTGAAACTCTTGTTAAATGAGTTCGGAAAATTTGAACTGGACAATTGCCTCCTGTATCGGATCATACCCTACCATAATCATCCCGACCGGCGACAGCTATTCCTGCCCAAGACTTTGCGGAATATGGTCCTCAGGGCCCTACACGATGATCATGGCCATCTAGGTGTCGACAAAACATTCGGGTTTATTCGGGACCGGTTCTACTGGCCGAAGATGAGAGAATCCGTGGAGGTTCACTGCCGACAGTGTACCCGCTGCATACAGAGGAAGACTCTACCCACTCGAGCTGCCCCCATGGCGCATTTGAAAAGCTCTGGCCCCATGGATTTGGTGTGCATGGACTTCTTATGCATCGAGCCAGACTCCAGGGGCATCAGTAATGTACTAGTGATCACGGACCATTACACAAGATACGCCCAAGCATTCCCCACCAAAGATCAACGGGCAGTGACTGCGTCTAGAGTATTATGGGAAAAATACTTCATTCACTATGGATTACCGAATCGACTACATTCGGATCAAGGCCGAGACTTCGAGAGCACTCTCATTAGAGAACTGTTGAAGTTGTTAAATATAGCTAAGTCACGAACGACTCCGTACCACCTGGAAGGGGATGCTATGCCTGAACGGTTCAACCGCACGCTACTTGACATGCTGGGGACACTAACTGGCTCTCAGAAGACGGAGTGGAGCAAGCATGTGGAGACACTGGTGCACGCATATAACTGTACTCGCCACGAGTCTACAGGGTACACCCCCTACTTTCTGATGTTTGGAAGGGAAGCGAGACTGCCGGTGGATGTGCGATTGCGGATATCTACCGATGGGGTATCCAACAGGACGCATTTCCGATATGTACAGAGACTGCAAGACAGTCTACAGCAGGCGTATAAATTAGCGGAAAAGACAGCGGCGCAATTAAATGCGGGCAACAAGAGGCGCTATGACCACAAGGTGAGACATAAAGAGATTCGTCCGGGGGATGCTGTCCTTCTACGTAATTTAGGCGTTCCTGGAAAACACAAATTGGCTGATCGGTGGAGAGATGGGGTGTATGAGGTAGAATCACAGATGCCTGGCCTCCCGGTGTACCGCATCAAGGATTCAGAAGGCCGGGTAAAGGTATGGCATAGGAATCATCTGCTCCCCATACCGCAAGTAGGGGACAACGAACTGGAAGTGCCCACGGTTGCAATAGATGGAGAAGATGAGAATACAGAGGCTGGCCCAGAGACTGTAATAAATGCCACCTCTGAGAATCCGATGGAGGGAACCTCTCAAAGGGGCCTTCCGACCGCGGGGGCATCTCCTGAAGGAGCTACGGGTAAAGAGCCCCTTGGTCCAACGACAGATACGCTGACTCCAGTGAGCCAGCCGTTAGACCCGCAGAGCCCGTGCTGTGTGCCACACAAAGACTTTGTAGATCTATTGAACCCCTCAAGGGCAGAATTGGAAATGCCAACTGAGACTTGCTACTCTCCAAAAGAGGCAGCTGAAGAACAAGCTCGTCGAAGCCAAAAAACGGGTCAACCTCCAATGAGGATGGCTTACGATCAATTCGGGGCACCCCATTATGAGGCTCAGCAGTGGGCTCTCCGCAGAGTACAGTCGGTAGTGGTAATGTTCACTGAACTGTGCAATTTAATCTAGAGCCTAAGTTATATGTACTGTATTGCGTTGATCTGTGTATAAAGTTATGTAGATATAGCCAAGTGGGGACGTTGGATTCTGCGGGGGGGAGAATGTAAGGGTGTGTTAGATACCATGTGTGTTCGCGCGGAGGGAGTACGGCAGGTTCCGCGACGGCACGGTAGTACAGGGTGCCGCCATGTTGTTGCGCAATATTGCAAAGGACACTGACGGGGTGAAGAGGTCGCGCATGCGCAATGGGAGCGCGCGAACGACAGGCCAATAAGGGAAAGGCTCTGATAATGGACCACAACTCTCGCGAGCTCTGGAACAGTCACCTGACGCTAGGAGCCAATGAGAGGGCGGGAATTAAGGAAGGAGGAACAGGAAGCGTGGGGGAGAGACCACGCTAGGCAGAGGAGATCGGGACAGAGCGAGAGGAGGTAGTGTGAGTGCAGGGGATCCGTGACCTGCCTGCATAGGCCAGCTATTACCCCCCAGGCCCATAAGGAGTTTCCCTGAGTCACAGTAGGCTGCTGTACTGCAGGGACGCCCGATAGTGGAAGGAATTGTCACCTTAGTTAGGGACAGCGCACAGAGTTGTGGACGGTCACAGTCATCTGGGATCAGACGGCTGGACACCGCGACATCTGGAGGTCCAGAGCGGAGGCAACGGACCCTTTGCGAACAGGCACCGGTCACCGCCGTGACCGGAAGGTACAATTGTAAAGCAAGTGCACCAACACCGGTCATCAGGCACTGATCCCGCCTTAGGAATAACTTTGTAGTGACACTAGCAAGTGGCTAGCGGACTGAGCATATTAGCTAATATCTCACAAGGACAACACTCTATAAGAGCGTGGCAGAGCCACTGTTATACGGGACAAATTCTCTAGGGATGTGGCTGAGCCACGGTAGTATAAGGACTCTAATGTTATAATATATATATATAAGTTATGTGTGATGTTATATAGAGAATAAGATATGGTTGCCTATGCATAGTAAACTTGGTTGCACGCATTGTTGGTATGTTTCTTGCCCAGGGCGATCTTACATAACGGGGATCCTGGGCAAGTGGAGGCGCTGCGCTAGAACCCTTACCCCAGGCTCCCAGCTAGCGGAGGCTCATATCTCCTGGAGCCGCAGGTTGAGTACAGTACCAGTAGTCCCTTAGGAAAGTGTCAGAAAAAGGGCTACATACAGTATAGCTGCCAAGCAGCTGATGCTGCTACAACAACCAGTCTTCTCCCATGAACTACAGCAGGTACAGGACACTGACAATAAACCCATGCATTATTCCAAGTGGATGAAATTGTCATTGGAAATTGATCAGCATGAAAAAATGAAGTGTGATTCTTTTAAATGTTATGTTTACAAATGTAGTTCGTTTTTCGATGGTCCGAATCACACCTTTACCTTGAAAAAGGCTGTGTGTTGGTTATATGTATAGATGTATTCTATATTCATGTGTGCATGTATATATACATATATCATCTTCTGTGGCCCTTGTCGATCCCCTGCTGGATGAAGGCCTTCCTAATGATCTTACAGGTACTGCGGCTGCAAGCATCTCTTCTCCACATTGCTCCAACACATTTTCTGATTTCCTTTTCCCATCTTACTTTTGGTCGTCATCTTTGTCTTTTAGCTTCCTTTGGAACCCAGCCGAGTATCATCTTAGTCCAACGATGGTCATTTCTCTTTGCGATATGTGAGGTCCACTTCCATTTTAATTTCTTCACCCTTGTGATGACGTCACATACTTTTGTTTGGGTTTTGAGCCCATTCTTTCTTTTTTCTTTCTCCTCATCTGATACCAACATTTAATTTTAAGCGCAAAACCTCCACAGACTTTATTATGGTAAGGAAATCATTCAATGGCCTCCTGCAACTTGTCTTTTTTGGGGCGATCCTTCCCCAACCATAAATTTAGAATAGCCCAAAAAAGATAAAGACAGAAGCGCACCGAGGTAAGTATTGGATAATATATTCAAAGTATCAACAAATCTATTCTCTCACATTAGTAAATAAAAATAGACTCTGGTCATGAACCGTACGTTTGGATAAGTACAATGGGCAAAATCCCAACAGGTGACCCGTGTTGTCACTGTGCAGACGCCCAGAAAATGGAGAACTCCAGCAGATGTCTAACAGGATCAGAGAAGCAGTAAGTGATGTATCTACAGCCCAGAATGCCCTATGCATTTCACATTACTGTCCTTTGTTAGGGAGTGGGCTTAGAGACAAAATGCTACATATTTATACCACATGCTCAATTCCAATTGTATTAGCCAATCATTCAATAATATACAATAAAAATATAACCATACAATACAGATTACAATTTAAAAGCAGCATTTACATCAGACATCAATTGAAAGAGGAAAGGTGTAATTCACTGATCATCATAAAATTGCAAACATACAAATATAAAGTGATATTTATAATACATTTCTTAAATTACTTAATGAATATATTTTTAAAAAAAGTGATATTGGATGACAAATATAAAAATTGTGATAGTATGTGACGAATGTGATACATGCACATATAAATGTTTCCATACATACATGACATTGTAACCTCCCTTCTTTGTGGTAGTTACCAATGTAATTTAAAGGGTTACTAGTAAGCAATAGATAGGCTCCACCTTGTGATGACATAGGGAACGTTGTCACAGGAGATATAAGAGTGAGGGGAATCGTTGAGAGGTTTAGGTTCCATGAGGAGAGGAGAGCAGGAGCCTCAGGAAGTAGAGGCAGGGGAAAGGTTCCTCTAGTAAAGGAGAGATTAGGCTCCCCTGTTTATTGTGTTTTAGTTAGGGACAGCGCCCTAACAGTTAGGATCCCTACGCAGTGGTTAGAAGATATATGCAGATCCCAGAGAGGGAATGCAGAAATGCCACAGAGAGCTGCTTAGCTAGGACTCTGGGATGTCAGAGGATCAGTCCTACAAGTAGATCCCCATACACAGAGTTTAAAACCCCTGAAGAAGTAGCAGTTCCACACCTGGAATGGAGGGTAATACTAATGTCCCCAGAACAGGCCAGGATCTCAGAAGGGGTCTGAAATAGCAGGATCACATGGTTAGTGTTAAACAAGCGATACAAGGGGGGCCTTGTCCCATACAAGTATTTTTCTCAGTAACAAGTGCATGCTCCTCCCAGGAGTGTTAAAGAGAGAGCACCCAGGGAAGAACTGTGTCAAGAACGATTGCTGTATGGAAGAAACAATGTACAACAATGTACAACCTTATTGTATATATGAATGAAGTGTTCCCAAGGGAACATTTAATAAAGATTGAAGTTGTACTATAAAAACTCCTGGTTCCCATCATTATCATCGTCCAGCCGACCACATCCAGCAACCCTGGGACAAGGTAATTTATTCTGATGTGATTTATTCTGACACCATACACTGATGTAGCCGCCTTAGGATGCCAGGGAGGGAGGGTTACAACATTATCATTTATTCAGTAATTAAATGTATATGTAATATATAATAAACAATGTATAAACCATGACAATTCAATATAACAAATAACAGTGCCTATATGACTGATACAAAAAGGCAAATTTAAAGATATATAAAATAATATATTTAGTTATTGTACTCTTCTTTTATATAACTATATCAACTTCATTAATGTGTGTATGCCAAAAAAAGACAGTAATATATATTATCATATAAAGTTAATCCATATACAGTATGCAAAAACGTGTCCAGTGTAAATAATCAGTAGAAATAATGAATCCAATTGCATGCAGTCATATGTTGAACAACAGTCTCTTTACAAACTTATCAAAAAAACGTTAATATAGTTTTAATAATAATAATAATAATGTGACAATTTTAACAAAACACTATACTTTCTTATTTGTGACTCTTTCCCTGCAAGTGTGTGTGTGTGTGTGTGTGCATTCTTGTTCTCTGTGCAGTCGTCATACTACTCTTTGCAAGACAGTAGGGCCCTTTTAGGCACTATGTAAGAGGTATGAACAGCTCACGCTTTAGTCTCTGTTAAAGTTTGTACTGGAAAATGAACTACAGCTGGGGATACATTAGGAAACAAGTACTCTTCTCTCTTTAAAGCAGACATTAATAGTGTTATGCAAGGCATTATTCCCAAGAGGACAGAGAACAGGGCTACTTTAGGTCGTCGTTCAATCTATACTCCACTTTGCACAGTCAAGTAATAGAGTTGGAAATGGATTTCATCATTATCTGGTAATGTCAAGAGTCAGAATAATTCCAACTTTTTGCACATTCAGTTCTGGGGTTTTTTTTTTTTTCCGTTTTCTTTCCTGGAATAGATAACCAGAAAAACAAGACTTATGAAACCAGGTGCAACACCATTTAGAACTGGTCAGTGCAGCTCAGCCGAATGCCAAGCAACGTGAAGCCGGAAGCAGAGTCACATGAAGATATACTGGGAACAAATGATAAAACATTGCACACCGGAGTACAATGCAAACTATAGTTTGTTGCTGATTCATATTAGTATACATACACCTCGTTTCAGATGGAAGAACACCACACAATCACAAACAATGCAGATGCTAATAATTATAGGAATGACAATGCAAATTACACATTTATTTTCCCAATTTCAGCATTCAGAGTTATTCAGTACAGTGTTTCCTAACAAGGTTGTGGGTGCTCAGCTGACGCGTTCCACTCTATCTGGAGGCTGTGATCTGCCTCTACTCGCTCTCATGTCTCAGAATCAGCCCGGCACAGGGTAGAGAGAGTGGAAAGGCAGACTCGCAGCATCCCCATCGTGAATGTGAAATGTGTGATAGAAAAAGTTGATCAGTGTGCTACTGTATGTGGAAAGGGGGGTGGTTTGAGATAAAGGGTGAGTGTAATCTGTGTCAAGAGGGGTGAATGTGGACTGTACTGAGAATAATGGTGATTATAAAGTGAATTGTGTAAGAAGAGGGCAAGTGTGGTGGGTTTGTGTGTGTAAGGAGGGGGGTGCTTGTGAGCGAGAAAGGTTGAATGGGCAGGAATACCCCGAGATATAACAAATTCTCCAGGTGTGGCTGTGCTCAAAAAAAGGTTGAGAACCACTGCTTTAGTACCTTGGTATTTAGTCTGTCATACAATATATCACATATTGTACAGTTTTACCATAACAATGTTTCCAAAATCAATATTGCCTTCCACAGACAATTGTTTTGTTATTTGGAAACGTTTCTGGCTGAAACTGTAATTGTCATTTAAACTCCGTAATGAAACAACCTTTAAAGTCATCCAACTGTATAATAATGCTGATGCAAATGGAAACAATACAGAACCATCACACACTATGAACTTGATATTAGCGTAATTCATTCATCTAGTATATACAGTACAAATTCATCCATGAAGAAGACGTTTAATCTCATAATTTAGCCAAAACATACTAAAGTCACTACCACACCTTGGTAATAACGACTTGGTTATTCTTTCCAAATGTATTATACCTAAAAAAATTTTTTAGCTATGGTCCTCTTGTGGAGTATATTCTCTTCTGCTTAACGACTTAGGCTGCGGCCCGCTGGCGCTGACTGCGCTCATACTTGAGAGCCGTGATGTCACCAGCTCTCCAAGCATGAGCGCCGGGTGTCCACGCTATGTCGCAATCGCGCATGGGGGGGCATTGCGGGTAAGTTGAGCACGGTTGAAAGTCTCTTGTTTTTGTTTACGCAAGCGCCAAGCGTGGGTGAGCGTCCATGCCCGCGCGCGCGGCGCCGGGACTATTTCGCTTGCCAAAACTAACCTCAGCAAGCACAGCGCCGTCAGCACGCTCAGCACTAGCATGGCCGCAGCCTTATAGGAATCATTCATCAACAAGTTGTCAATGGGAGGAGGGCTGTAAGCCGATGGGGAAGACATTCAGTATCCACAACCTCAACATGCTCTCACAGTTCTCACAGTATTAAGCATTATTATTTAAAATCGCGCATTTTCGCACGCTCATTCTTAGCTAATACAGAAATTACAAATTTGCAGTACTGAGAAATGGCTTAACAGTTTAATTATCATTAAGCATTAACAAGACATCAACAATTGTTCCTGTTCAATCTTGGCTAATGCACTGGTTTTACAGTTATTGTGATTTTAAATTAATTTAAATTATGTATTAGTGTTAAGCAATCATTTTAATTTCCTATATCCCAGCTCGATACTTGTGTCATGTTTTTTTGCTGTGTGATATTCTGTTACTTGGATGAGCCTACAATGAGATCATAAGTAGCACTGAAGTGCTTGATTATATACTTCTGCAGACTGTCCCTTACAGTGAAAATGTATTTTAAACTCTTGTTTCAACCATTACTTTATTTTGTGTCCTGGCACAAATTTCACCATTACAAATGGGCTATGCTATATTTATGAGGAACAGCACAAGTTAATTTGACTCTGGGCATCTATATTTTATAACATGTGGCATACAGTAGCCTGAAACCTACACGAATGTTAGGAGAGTGAAAGAAATGCTAAATGTAGCTTGATCATGTGTCCATGCCAATAAATACTTGCAGTGTGGCATATTGCATGTGTTGGTATTCGCGACAGGTTGAAAACATACTGTTTCGTTGATATAAATGAACAATAAACATTTTATCATAAAGGATGCAAGAAACATCACCTCAAAAAAGTAACAAGGTGTTACCCTACCAACGTTTCACGCTTCAAAGAGCGCCTTGACAAAGTGCTCTTTGAAGCGTGAAACGTTGGTAGGGCAACGCCTTGCTACTTTTTTCCACAATGACCAATAAATTATCATTTTGTAATGGATAACGCACAGTTTCTCTTCATTTTTTGGATACTTTTTGTTGTGCTCTGTCATTTCTTCCTGTTTCTTGTATCCTGCATCAGAATGACGGAGGCACAATAAGAACCCTTGGAATCCGGATATACATGGACGCAGCAGCATAACAGGGAGTCTTTGCTTGCTACATGTTTTCTTGTTGTGAACTTAAGGACATTAGGTAAAGTCTAGGGTGAGGGAAAAAAGGTGGAAAGTTTGCGCCAATAAAAGAATTTTGCCTACTGTTCAATATGTGGTTCCAGTCCTTTCCACAAAGTGATTTCGCTGCCTGAGTCTTTCAGAGGTTATTCACCAACCTCTGTATGGATTTGAGTAGAAAAAAGGGTGAAATGTCCTCGGGCGCGTCACTCTGCTTGCGGCTCCACGGCGTGTATTATATGCAAGGCAAAGGAGAGAGAGAAGGGCCACAGTGAAAAAAGACAGCTCAAAGTTTTGCACACTTTTTCATCAGGGTAGAGAGAAGGGGGGGGGGGGGTGAGTTTGGGAGGGGTGAAAGATGAAGACAAGGGATGACTGATATTAAATCACACTTGTTGACTGGGGACACACTCACATTAAAACTCTCAAAACTTGATTTGATGTCTCCTCCTCTTTTTGTAGTTGGTGTCTTGAACAGATGTCTTCTCTTCTATGTGTAGTTAAATGGATTGAGGCCGAGGAAATGCCTCCTAATATCTTCCTTGGTAAAAGAATAAAAGGGAAAAAATAGTGCAATACAGTTTATTTACGAATAAAAACTAGAGATTTAAAACTTACAAGCGACCGATCAATTCGAGCATAGGAAGGAGATGCCGCCGGACTCCACAGCTTGTCCCTTTCTGGGCTGTGGTGTCCCGTCTCGGCTGGTTCCCGCTTGGCAGATGTTTATTGTCTGTGGCTTGGGTTGCACACGAGTGCATAGAAGTAGAGAAACGTAACAAGTTAAGAGAATCACATATATATATCAAATATAACAGTGTATATGCCACCAATGCTGAGAATATATAGATATACATACCTTGGAAGTCTTCAATGAGGGCTCTGGACATCCGCACTGCAGCCACCTGTAACCCAAGCCACAGACAATAAACATCTGCCAAGCGGGAACCAGCCGAGACGGGACACCACAGCCCAGAAAGGGACAAGCTGTGGAGTCCGGCGGCATCTCCTTCCTATGCTCGAATTGATCGGTCGCTTGTAAGTTTTAAATCTCTAGTTTTTATTCGTAAATAAACTGTATTGCACTATTTTTTCCCTTTTATTCTTTTACCAAGGAAGATATTAGGAGGCATTTCCTCTGCCTCAATCCATTTAACTGCACATAGAAGATAAGACATCTGTTCAAGCCACCAACTACAAAAAGAGGAGGAGACATCAAATCAAGTTTTGAGAGTTTTAATGTGAGTGTGTCCCCAGTCAACAAGTCTGATTTAATATCAGCTATCCCTTGTCTTCATCTCTCACCCCTCCCAACCCCCCCCCCCCCTTCTCTCTACCCTGATGAAAAAGTGTGCAAAACTTTGAGCTGTCTTTTTTCACTGTGGCCCTTCTCTCTCTCCTTTGCCTTGCATATAATACACGCCGTGGAGCCACAAGCAGAGTGACGCGCCCGAGGACATTTCACCCTTTTTTCTACTCAAAGTCTAGGGTGAATCAATTGTTATGGTCTGTGGAGAAATTGTATTATATTGTGTATTATATTCTCACTTATGATCTGCGGGTTTACCATCCAGGACTTTACACCCAGTACCTGTCTTCAATCAAAGTTATATTATCAAGGGATCGCCTTATAAGTATCCATTCATATGCACATCACTATTGCTCTGTATTTGGTCTTTAACATTACGCCTCTATAGTTACTACCATAAAGGATAGGATATTTGCCTTTATATCCTCATGACCTTCGTTCCTTGGATCAGTTTGAACTTTCAGACAACTGTGCAAATATTAAACATCACTGACACAACCTGCCCAACATGTTTTCTGGAATGTACAGAATCACTGCATGTTTGCTCATGATGGCAGCACATCCTAAGGACAACAAAACAATCATTTCACTAATTTCCCTTCTCAAACAAAAGGGTTTATGACTCTGGGAGGGGAGGAATGCTTGAAAACATTCAGCACTTTCAAATGAATAATTCCAGTGACTATTTCCCAAGATTAAGAAACACTTTTTCTTGCACTATGAACCTAGTCGTTACGACATACAGTGGCGAGAAAAAGTTTGTGAACCCAAATAATAATCACGAAAATTCCACAGTTTTTCTACGATAACCTTCTTGAATCAAACCCAGCCTTTTCTTAAATATGCAATAGTGTTTATATTAACCAATTCCATGTATTTTGAAACATAATGATGTAGGAATTAGACAAACAATGAGTAATTAAGACTCAGGGTATGTGCAAAAGTAATTGAACCCTGGTTTTAGCAAGTAAATTAAAGGGGATAATTAGAATCAGGTGTTTAAATAATTAGGTAGATCTTCAGGGGTGATTTTGGGAGGCCGGACCCTATATAAAGATCAGAAACTTAGTGAGTTTGGTCTTCACCATACAGGTGTGTGGAAACATGTCATGCCATGATCAAAAGAAATCTCTGAGGACCCGAGAAAAGCAGTTACTGATGCTCATCAGTCTAGACAGGGTTACAAAACCATTTCTAAGGATTTGGGACTCCACCAATCCACTGTCAGACAGATAGTCTACAAATGGAGAAAGTTCAAGACACAGTCACTCTGCCCAGGAGCGGTCTCTCCAAGAACAAATCGGCAAATCATCAAGTCCACGAGCTGACGTGAAAGTGGGTCATGCAGCAAGACAATGATCCTAAACATACAATCAGATCTACAAATGAATGGTTGCAGAAGAAAAAATTCCACATTTCAGAATGGCCTACATAAAGTCCGGACCTAAACCCCATCGAAATGTTGTGGCAGGAAATGAAGTGAGCTGTCCATGCAAGGAAGCCCTCAAATGTCACAGAGTTGAAGCAGTTCTGTAAGGAGGAATTAGCTAAAATGCCTCAAAACCGATGTGAGAGACTATACCAGCAGTTACATTAAATGCTTAGTTGAAGTTATTGCTGCTCAAGGGGGTGTCACCAGGTACTGAATCTAAGGTTCACATACTTTTTCAAGCATGGATATTGAATGTTGAATCATTTGTGGATAAATAAATGTTGAAAATGTATCATATTTTTGTCATTAGTTTGATCACATTATATTTATCTATTAATAGGACTTAGATTAAGATCTAATAATATTTTAATTTTGAAATATGAGAAATATGTGAAAATCCTAAGGGGTTCACAAACTTTTTATAGATACTTATTGAAATTACACTTGTCCATTTAAGTTAGTCTTAGGGTTTCTCCAAGATCCTATACATTTCCTGCTTCAGAGAAATTGAGTAAAATTAATATGTACTATTGCTAAATACAAGACAAAAAATGGACAAACTGCACCACCTAAGGAATATATATAGATATGCGGGTGCGATGAACACCAGCAAGGAACCCTTGAATACCCCAATAATAATACAATATATACAAGAGGGTGTGCCGCACTCCAATGAAAGAGACAATTGCCCAGATACATCAAGCACTGGTAAGGAAAACTGGAGGTGTTATCTTCAAAAATTTGTACTTTTTTGGTCAACTAGCATGCAAGTAGTTGCAACTAATTTTTTGGACATAACACCCAGTTTTCCTTTCCACTGCTTAATGTATCTGAGCCAGTGAGTCTAGGAATAATCAAAAATTCTAAATTTATATAGGCGAGGAAACTTAAAAAACATACAGCAATGTGAAGAGTACAGACACTAAAACAATGCTATGGACACAAAGAGTACTGAAAAAAATCTAGTAATAAACTCACATGGTTTAACCAAATATATATATTACAAAGCATGGAGCAAGAAGCTAAAGGGAACCAAAATATGGGGAGCAAAAAACAGGGAAAAAAAGAGAATAGGGGGGCAACGTTTTGGGGTAAATACCCCTTCTGGTCCATTCCAACACTCCAAATAAAAACCGTTGTACTTCCCTTAGGTATACAGTCCTCCAAAATGCCAAAGTTAGGTATTAGCTCTCACTGCAACAATCCGTCCGTATCTGCTGCATGTCACTTCTGAGGGAGTCCTCAGACCACGAGTACATATAGGCAAGATCTCTGAGGAGATCGGAAGGCATTCGCAAAAGCAGAACTGCTGTGTCTGCTCCCATGGCAACGCAGGACACTTAGTAATGGAGATTCGTCATCTGTGGGATCAAACACAGACAATCAAGAGGAGGGAAGTATATCCGAGCAACTGATGACGTTAGATGCTTCTTGCCTATTTCTACTCATGGGCTGAAGATTCCCTCAGATGTGACAGAGCAGATATGGACGGATTGTTGCAGTGAGAGATAATACCTCACTTTGGAACACTTCCACTTCCTGAGGAAATCTTTCAGACGAAACGTGTTAAGTCAGGGCGATGGAGACAGAGAAGCATTTGCTCACCAAAAGAACAGCCTGAACTTCCTACACATCCGGGTGGTCACGTGAGACGCCAATGTGGCGGAGGTGAGACAAAAAACACTGCGAACTCCGAAGGCTTATGCATGTGTTTTAAATGCTTAAAGGAATGGATAGCATGTGAGTGCACATTCAATAAGATTTCAGAGATTATAATGATTTATAAAGATACAGCTGAACCCCGTTATAACGCAGTGCTCAGGGTCCACATAATGAGACCGGGTTATAACCAGGATCATATTTTAACCCGGATCGTGAAATGGCCACCACCATCAGCGAGGACTTACCTGGCATCTGCAGCTCTCTCCTCTCCCTGCTTTATCAGGCTTCGCCATGCATGTGTATTATATAAAATGTATTTACTGTTGGGCTGTTATTCGTCAGAGATGGGTCATGTGACCCTCCTCTGCGCTCGACAGTCAAATTGAAAGCCACGCACGTGGATGCAGCCTGATGAAGCAGGGAGAGGAGAGAGCTGCAGAGAGGAGAGAGCTGCCGCTGCCGGGTAAGTCAATAAAGCATTGAATGTTATTTTAAAAAAACCTTGGAGATGTTTATAATCGTGAGCCACACTTGTTGTAGCGTATTGCGTTATAACGGGGTTGAGCTGTACCTTTATACATACAATCTGCACTATCCCATTCCTTCTCTGTTGTCCCAAAAGATTTGCTGACTACTACTATACCAGATTATTTCCATAGAAGTTGCGACAGAATTGGATTTGCCTTTTATTAATAAGAAAAATGTGAGTAGTATTTACGACTGACTTACAAAATTTCCTTTCCATTGAAGAATATATTACACTATTGGGTGTCTATTTCTTCTATTTGGTTTGAAACCATATTTCCTTACGTTGGAGATAATACAAACAGCATGGAGACATTAAAAGACTGTGACGGCGAAGGGGTACCCAGGCCATAAATAAAAGTATTATGCCCAGTTGGGTGCCCCTGAGCTATATTGGGGAATTGTGAGTGTCAGCTTTTCAACCCAATTGTGGTATATAACTGCTTGTATAATAAAGATGTATGTGGTTTTACTGTTCCAGGAGTGCCAACCAGCGGGATGCACCAGGCGAATGAGCATCAGGGGTGATTTTACAGGAAAATGTTGTCAGAGTGTGTTTGGGTAGAAGGGGGCCCATGTTGCGGGTTACCCAAAACATGCACTCAGGAATCCCCCCAGATTCCTGAGGACATGAGGAACACAGACCCCTGGATAAAATCCCCCCTAGAACACAGTTTGCAGCTCACCGCCAAATCCCCCAGCTTCAACACAAACCAGAGCAGTATGACTGGGCAGGGAACTGGGTTACATCCCAAGTCCCAGGATATGCCCGAATCCCAGGACCCAGTGAGGGGTTCCGTAACTCTCTCACCAGGGATAAGGCAGAGAGAGTTGTAGAGGTTACATTTTAAGTTAAAGCATAGAATGTAAGCTCTGCAGCCAACTGATGGCTGCAGTCCTGTGAATGTGTATAAATTGTCTATATGCGCCCGGCTAGGAAGAAGAGGGCCATATCATCGTATTAAGGGTTAATGAATACCCACAACCTACACAGGGCATAAGAGGTTAATATATATCCCCACACTCTACAAAGGGTACCTGGGGTAATGGGACACTGCCCAAATAATGCCCAGGTACCCTGAATCCAGAATAGGAGTTATGGGGGGTTAATCCAACTCAGGATAAAGCTAAGAGTTTTTTGGGGTGTAAGGAAAATGGTTGTCAGGTTAGAATTAAAACTGTGTAAGTTAGGTTTTTGAAGTAATGTCATAGGAAGTCACTTAGTATGGATAAACAATCCATTTGCATAGGAGCAGGAGGAGCTTCAAAGGGGCAGCAGACACATTTGGGATTCAGTACAATAAGTTATAACTTAAGTCCAGGACTTCTAAGGCATCACGTGGAGATGATTTCGGCATGTCTGGGGAGACCCGGATTTAACAAAAGAACCTAGCATTGTAAGGTGTTACTTGGGGAAGAGGAGAGGTGAACATTTTGGCCTGACAAATGGCTAGGTGTCAGGGGACAGGGAGACATTAAGTCTCCAGGGAAGTAGGCTTGGCTAGGCATGCTAAGCAGCTGAAGTGCCAAGTTTGCACATGCTCTCATCATACCTTGAAGCAGTGCCAGGCTACGAAGAACCTGGCAGAACTCTGTTATAGGTGGGATAATTGATTCCAACGCAGTGATTCGCTGCAGACTGTAAAGATGGGACTTGTGAGGTTTTAAAAGTCGGGGCAGCCAGTGAGGAGTTAGTTCCATCATGTAACAGATTTAATTCCATCTTGTAAGAAGTTCCATCAGATTCATCTAAGCTACAGCGTGCGGTGCAAAGGTCATAACATTGTAACTAAGGATTGCATCCTGCTTCAAAAGTTCGTTAGAACTAAGGATTGGCAAATGAATCCTGCAAGGACAAAACTAAAAGTTTACTTTTGGCAGAGATACAGGGGTTGCCGCTAGCGCCCCTAGCCAAGAACTATTACATGGCTCTTTTTGCGCATCAACCCCATGTCTGGGAATTGATGCCTAGAGACTTGATTTCTGAGGATTTCGTTCCGTGGACATTTTATTTTGTTTTGCCCCATCCCAGTAAGTGTTTATTTGTGATAATTTTGTAATTCAAGCTGTGTGTGTTCTTTATGTAAATAAATACAATTTATTTTATTTCATGCTTTATTCAATCTAAGGATCCAGATGGTAAAGTGTTAATAAACTTTGTCTCCCGTGACAAAGGCTATAACTCCCAGATGCCTTGCAGCCCAGGACTCACCCACTTCCTGAACTGTGGCCTATGTAAGGTCAGGAAGTTGCAACCCTCAGTGCATTGCAACTCAGTTTCTGTTTTGTCCAAGCACTTTGACTTGTCTACTCTATTAAGTATTGCCTATTATAATGTGTATGACCTCGGATCTGCTCTGGACTTTGCCTTGCTTAACCCCTCAAGTACCTTGCCTGCTCTATTGTGTCATGTATTGGACTTTGCTTTTCCTAACCCCGCATGTTACCATGCTTGATATACCTTTGAATGACCGTGGATTGCTTTTGACTCTGCTCCATCTAATACCTTCCCTCTGATTTTCCTTCTAGAGTCTCGGTCATCCCCAGTGTTCTCAGCATTTGCAACGTCATTATTTGCTCCTGAAGGAAATGGATCCGCAAGCGTTGAAAAGCAAAGCAGGAATGGTAGAACACTCTCTCTCCCTCCCTCCACTGGCTAGTCATCCCAGAGACTTGAGGTCCCCAGGCTAGTCTCAGCACCCTCACTCCCTGAGGCATGAACACACTCCCTAAGGAGAACACTATCATCCCACCTAAGGGATTAAGCAGAACAGCCAGACACACACCTAGCCCATGGCTAGAGTCAGGGCCGGCGACAGATTTCCCGGGGCCCAGGACTAAAGTTATGTCCGGCCCCACCCGGTGGTATTGTGAGCCCCCCATTTCACACCTCACGAACCCACTCTATTTCCCACTCTTCCCATGTAATTCTCTCCTGTCCGTCTCACTCTTACTCCCTCATTTCCTCACTCACTCCCTCCACCCTCTCTCCTCTCACTCACCCATACCTTCTGTCAATTACCCTACTCACACTCAATACCCCCACCACAAAATACAAACCAAACCCCCCCTAAACACATATAACCCCACTCCCCCAATACATTTTAAAAAGACCCCCATTCCTCCAATACATTTTAAAAAGTCTCCCACTCTCCCAATACATTTTTAAAAGACCACCACTATTCCAACATCTCCCAAATATCCACAAGTCCTGGGTCTGCCCTCCAGGCAGGCCTATCATATCAAGCATCAGATCTTTGGGAGATGGTTTATCAAGGTATATTGACCATTTTCTTCAGCCGTTAGTTCATACATGACCATCATATCTCAGGGTTCCACGGATCTCCTCAATTCCCTTTCTGAGTTCACTTGGTCACCTCAATACACTTGGGTCATATTAGATGTCACTTCACTCTACACTATCATCGACCACACTCAGGGCATTTTAGCCATTCAACACTTTTTAGGCACGTCCAATCTTTCACCTGCACAAAACACATTCATTACTGAATCCATATTATTTCTCCACAAACATAATTATTACAAACATAATTATTTCATATTTGATACCCGTTATTATTTGCAACTACAAGGCACTGCCATGGGCATGTCCTTTGCACCGTCATACGCCAACTTATTTATGGGGAAACAGGAAACAACACACATTTATAGTGACAAGAACAAATATCGGAAGAATATTATGTTTACCGTAGATTCATAGATGATCTTATTCTTATTCGGGAAGGGGGCATCACTTTATTGGGGGAATCTGTGGAATCCCTGAATCAAAATGACTACAATTTACATTTGACATATACATCTCATACCCATCATATCAATTACTTAGATAACAACTCTACTCAAAGTGACATTTTTCATAAAAAGAATTTGAGAAATGCCTTTTTGAATGCCAGCAGTGGACACACAACATCCAGCATTAAGGGGATCCCAAAAGGGCTGTTCTTAAGATTAAAGCATGTCTGCTCCAACATGGAGATGTTAATTGAGCAATCAAGAGATCATGCTATGAGATTGTAATGGTGAAGGGGTAAGCAGGCTCACTAATAGCAGGTTCAGCCCCCCTGGTTACCCCTGATCCATGTGTTGAGGTCCTAGAGTGTCAGGTCTTGGACCCATATTCCCTGAATGCATTACTGTGACTGTGTGCAAATTATGTAACATTAAATATTTGTTTGTGTTTTCCTTTCCTGGGATGCTGGGACCGGGAGATTTCCAGGCTGTAAGTTGCAGGGTTGGTTTGTTGGAGAAAGTCTTTACAGAATGTGTCTACGTATCGGGGTTCCAGAGTTATGGGATACCCCAGGAATTGGATCCGGGAATCGAGTGAGATTCTCAGATGCAGCCAAGCACATTGCTCCGGGCAAACTCTGACTCTGAAAGGGTTATTACGACTCACCGCCAGGATGCCTGCTGCAGAATCTTCCAGACAAGGTACACGAGAATGCAGGGGTTAATGTATACCTGCAATCCTACACGGGGTCCCTAGAATAAAGAGAGGTCCCTAGTATAAGGAGAGATACCCAGATACATGCCCAGGTACCCTGGACCTGGTATACGGGTTCAGGGGGTACTGCAGCTATGTGATAAAGCTGAGAGTGATTTCTTGTGTGTAAAAGTTTTAAAAGTAATTTCTAAAGTGTGCAAAGAATGAGGCTAGTGAGTATAGGCAATATATACACTCACTCCATCTCTGACACCAGAACAGGGACATATATTTTAGCACACAAGACAGAACACAGTATACTTTATTAAAGGGTTATATTTAATAGGTATATGTACTGATAACCTGTAAATGAACTGTGGGATTTCCAAGTCATGGATTCCAAGAGACCAGATGGCTACCAAGCTTGGTGCCTATGGGTCTGTGCGGAGTCCTGACTTGAAAGCCTCAGGGATGCCACGGTATTAGAACAGAAGGGGTACTGCAGTTCTGCTTGAGTACCTGCATCCTGGGCTAACACAGGGCTATCCGGCCACCATTTGCCAGAGCCCAAACTCTGTGGAATCTGGACAGCGGGTGGGCTCAGTATGCAAAGAGGCAGAGAGTCCAGGTTAGCACATGCCCCCTTGCAGAATGAAAAAAGGTACCCACCCGGCTTTACAATACCGGCAAATCGGCGATTGGCTGGCAGGAGAATTCCCATGCGCTGATAGGCTGTGGAGGTTTGTGAAGGGGACCCTGAAACCCATAAGAAGCCTTGCAGCCAATGAGAAGCGCAGATTCCAAGTGCCAAACCAACAGCAGCAAATTCAAAGATGCTCTGTGCGGAATAGACACGAGCCGGCTTCAAGGATTTTCAACTCAGAAAAGTTTCTAAGTCCCACTTCTGAAGAACGTAGTGGTCGTGGCTGGCATTTCATGCCGAAATTCGTTCCAGGACTTTCATGAGTACCTACCGGTCATTGGAAAGGGCTCCTACAGAGGTCATTTTTGTGAATTTCGTTTAAAGGATAGATTTATTCGTTAGCCCCATTCCCATTAAGTGTGTTAACCCTGTAAATTGTGTTACATTGTGTGTATGTCTTTTCCTGAAATAAATTACAATTTATTTTACCTCCTTGCTTTGCTCAATCAATGATCCCGGTATAAAAAGGTGTTAATAAACCTGGTCTCCCGTGACAGAGATTCGTTCAGAGGGGATACAAAATCACTGACAAACTGTACAGAGTGCTTTTTTTTAAAATCTTTTTTCTGTATTGGCATCTTGCAAGGTACATACATGAAGAAAATAAAGATGACATTCACAGCATGGGAAATAGTTTTGAGACATAGGCATACTACAGTGAAGTACTTTGAGATACACAATAAACCTTTTTTTTTCTTTTTGGTAGTGAAAAGATAGGGGACGACGAGGGTCGGGTGGATAGTTGGGAATGACAAGGGGATGAAGAGAGGGGTGTGGGGGGGGGGGGGTGGGGGAGAGGGAACGGGGATTGTAGTGGGTGGGACGCTCGGGCCCTCCAGCCCAGGGGTATCAGAGTTGGACCAGGGCTTGCAATAGTGTTGGGGTGCCTGAGCCTGGTCAGGGTTCCCAGGTTTTATAAAATTGAGGCATTCTCTGCTTCAGCATGGCTGTCAGTCTCTCCATGTTCATGACCATATCTATTCTCTTCATTACTGTCCTTCTAGAGGGGGCTTTTATTTGTTTCCAGGCCGCTGCGATGCAGCATCTCGCGGCCGTCAGGATCACCGAGGTTAGTCTGGTCAGAGGGGCGGGGAGGTCTTCAATTGGTTTTCCCAGAACGTACGTCAGGGGGTCCAAGGGGACCTCCAGTCCTAGGGTTTCAGTCAAGAGACTCTGGATCCTGGTCCAGAACCTCTGGATCCTGGTCCAGAACCTCTGGATCTCTGGGCATGCCCACCAAATATGGGACATGTCCCCCCTTTGACCACATCCTCTCCAGCACACATCTGTAGTGCTTGGGAAGATCTGGCTCAGTCTACTCGGGGTTAAGTACCATTGGAATAAGATTTTATATATATTTTCTTTTGTGATAGAACAAATTGATGTTTTGGTGGCAGCTTCCCAGATATCCTCCCAGTCTTCCGGATCGATTGGGATGTTTAAGTCAGCACTCCATTTTTGCATATATGAATGCGAGGGGGGGGGGGGTATCCTCTATTGTTCTATAAATTTCAGAGATTAGTCCTCTCTGGTATTCCCCCTTTAGGCAGAGGGTTTCGAATCTAGTGCACGCTGGGAATTTGTGGTTTGGGGATAGGGCTCTCAGGAAGTGCCTTATCTGAAGGTATTTGCAAATGGGGAGGTCTGGGGAGGAGAGTTTGTTTTTGAGCTCTTGGAAGGACAGAACCTCATCGCCTTCCAGCAGATCTGCAACCACCCTGATGTTTAGGTCCTGGAATTGACCAAATTGGGTACGGGAGCACCCGGGTGGGAAGTCCGGATTCCCGAAGATGGGGGTGAGTTGTGAGGGGGATGAAGCTAGGCCATGTTTCCATTTGGTTTTAGTCCAAGTAGACCACGTGCACCTCATCGCCCCAAGCTCAAGTCTCAGGGGCCTCATTTCTTTGTGAGCCTGAGACCACAGTAAGGCTGGGAGGGGGGTGGGGGCCGCGTTGTGGGTTTCTATCGCCAACCAGCAGTTGGAGGTCGGGGGATTATTCCAGACCGCAGCTTGTCTCAGCTGGGCTGCCTGGTAGTACCTGACCACGTCCAGGGCCCCCAAGCCCCCCCTCGTCCTGGAAGCCAGCAGCACCGATCTCGGCACCCTTGGTCTGCGCTGCCTCCATATAAAACGGAGGATATGAGCCTGCATATTCCATAGTTCTACTAGCGGGACTGGGACTGGGAGGGTTTGAAAGTAATAGAGTAAGGGGGGGAGGGGGATGTTCATGTACAGAGTGCTTTTGAAAATGCTTTTTTCAAAAATAGATCTGATCTGGTCAAAGGAAATACCAATACAAAAAACAGAAAAAGTAATAACGACAAGATGTCTTTATTATTTATAACTCAACACAGCAGACATGCTGATGACATCAAATCCAAAGTCACTAAGCATTGGGACATGCTGAAACTAGATACAGATCTTACATCAATAGTTCAAAAGAAACCTACATTTTTTTTTTCAAAATAGCCAGGACCCTATCTACTGTACACCTCTATCACCTAGTCTATACAAACCCAAAGTACCTCAAATTATATGCTTTGTACCACCCACATGTTTTTACAAGTGCAGTTATTGTAGCATATGTACCCATGTCAGACCCATAAAAACTCTTATGTAACAAAAGATAGATGCAAGATCAAAACTTGCATTACATGTAACACCAAGTTTGTTATTTACATAGTGAGATGTGGGTGTGGAAAAAAATATATAGGTAGAACCATCAGACCATTAAAAATATGGATAATGGAACATTTAAGGTCCATTAAAAAGAAAGATTTGAGATTTCCAGTGCCTAGACACTTCTCAGGGTGTCCACAGGGCAATATAAACGCATTCACCTTTAGTGGAATTGAACATTTCCCTCTTCCAATAAGAAAAGGGGATCGCCAGAATATACTCAACCAGTGGGAGATGTTCTGGATTTTCACCCTGGGCACTTTAACCCCAGCAGGTATAAATATAGACAGGGAATGAAAACATTTTCTCTGATAAATTAATATTTACTATTTAAAAAAAAAAAAAAAAAAACCTGCTTAGTAAAAGTTATCAATTATATTGTCTATGAGGCATAATGGTCATCTTTGATATAGAGTTAAAATTACAAACTATATCTATATATTGTATATTAGATTGTATCAATTTCCATTAGAACTCATTTGGATATTTGTCTATATTGTATTTATATATATTCTGAACCCAGGGTCATGTCTAGGCTATGAATGGACCCAGATAGCTTCAACTCAGCCCTCTTTCCAAAGCATACCAAGTCCTGCAATATTTTCTTCACTTTATTAGGAAAGGAGCAGTATATACAGGTACTTGTGGAAGTAATGGTGTTGTGAGAGTGCTTATCTGTGTATGCTTTGTAGTAAAGGGCAGGTGAAAAGGATAAGGCCTTGCCGGAAGGAGTGTAACAGAGATGGGTGCTGTACTCACTGTGTCCTGGGTGGAAAAGGAAGTGAGGAGCAAGGGTCACACTAGAAGTGAGATGGGACAAACTAACTGTCAGTAAAGACAGGGGGGAGGGCAGAATAGCCCATTCTGAGAAGAATCTCAGAGGTTGCTATAGCAATCCACTGATTAAGGCTGTGTAAACAACGTGTAACAATAATGTTGCCTTTTCACATGCAGCTAGCTGCTGGGACAGGGAAAATAACAAGCAGCTAAATTTATGGAGACATGAATCCCATGAGCTGCAAGGGGAGGCAGAGAAATATGAAACCCTGTTCCAGGACAATATATATTCAATACAATATTTGCAATATATTTAGCAATAATCAATTCATGAAACATATGTTTATTTAGGTGTCCATTTAACAAATTATTATATTACCGATATTGTTTATATGATTGCCAAACTTCAAAGAATCAGTCTAACTTTGCTTTTAAATTCGGTTTTAATACAAGTCAAGTCAAATGATTGAGACCGTGGTTTGTTGATATTATTACATTTGTTCATACCTTATTATTAATATCGATCCACATTGACATTGACAACATGTAGGGTTAGGGGTTTATATATGTCTGTTTTATTTAATTTAAATGTTTATGTGTAACAGACTCCGCTTTACCATCTTTTGTGTCCCTTTCAGTGGGGATCATCACCCACGGAAGACAAGGGGCGGAACTTCCGTTTTTTGACTCCTATATAATTTTGAACCATTTAGAGGAACAATACACTTTGACAAAGCGCATGCTTGCGCGAAACGCGTTAGAGGTTTCTCCACTTTTCTTTGATTTTTGATATATTGATAACGAATCGATAAATATTTTTCGACTTTGAGCGATCCATCGTTTTTGAGGCAGTGCACCGCTTAATTCTTCCCCCACTGGATTATTTCCGGTAATAATAATAAAAGCATGTTCTTGTATAGCGATGCTATTTTTACGTAGTGCTTTACAGAGACATTTTGCAGGCTCAAGTCCCTGCCCCATGGCGCGTACAATCTGTTTTTGGTGCCTGAGGCACAGGAAGATAAAGTGACTTGCCAAAGGTCACAGGGAGCCAGCACTGGGATTTGAACCAGGTTCCTATGCTTCAGTGCCAGTCAGTGTCTTTACTCACTGAGCCACTCCCTTTCCCGATATTTGACTCTGATCTCAAGCTGGGAGCATGCCAACTTTGGACATAGACAACAAGGTCGTGAGTACTAACCATTATGATATGCGATTAGATACTCAAAGATTCATCAAGAATGTTGACCACATTTGTGGTTTCACAGACATCCCCTCTGGGTACTATTACAGGCTGTTTTTTTTTACATTTGGAGTACAAATATGACTTTCTACTACACATGACTACATTCATGTGTCCGGACATATTGTTTTTATATGCTAAACTACTGTTATTTGGTCCACATATAGATTTCAAACTGTGGATCATGATTTGTACACTCTGAGCACTGACTTTGGAATCGTTGTTCCTTTTTTTCTTAATACATAACTGTACACACAAACCTATTTACGGGACTCATGGTGAGGCTTCATTCTGAACCCTGAGGAACCTGTTTCCAGAGCATTGGGCAGAGTTTTATATACTCTTCTATCTTCCAATAGTGACATCACTGGTCACAAGGCATACAAAGGAGTGGCTATCCCTTTCTGCATAGTCATCCTGCATCACATGATCGTGAGAGGAGTAACCTGAGTTATCCCACACAACCCATTAAGGCTGTTAACCCCTTATACTAACAAGTAGTCCCCAATGGGACTCATTGTTTTGGCTGAGGGTTGACATTTCAGTATGTACAGCTCCATATATTAATTCTGGTAATTTTAACTTCATAAAAGACAAAACAAGCATTTATGGATGCCTCTATATCAGTGATTCCCACAAGGGGTTCGCGAGGGATCTCCAAAATCTGTATTGGCGGATCCCAGGCAGTATCAGTGACCGTTTTCTGAGGTTTCTGAGTCCGTGTTAGGACTGTGCATTTAGTAAGGCCCCAAAGCCTTAGTGTGGGTGGTAAAGCTGTCAATTACAGCAGGAGCTTCCAAAGACGCTCCCCACAATGTTTTGAATCCACAGCAGCAATGCATTGTAGGGCGTGACTTTGGTAGCTCTGGCAATAATTGACAGCTATACCACCCATGCTGTCTGCACATACTGAGGTGCAGTTTGTGGTCTTAGCTCAGGACACTAAACTGTTTTCGATTGTTCAACCACTTGTTGCCAATAGTCTGATGAGTAGGCAATAATATTTATTAATTTGGGATTCGCAGAACAAATATTTTCTAGCAGGGGGTGCACAATGTAAGAGTTTGGGAACCTCTGCTCAATATTATTACCCATAGTAAAGAGTTACAAAATATAATTTGGTTAGCCATTGACCTTGCACTATTATCCTGGAACAGGATTACACATTTTCTGTGTCTCTTTGCAGCTCACAGATTTCTGTCTCCCTAGTTCAGTTGCTTGTTAGTTCCCCTGTTCCAGCAGCTAGCTGCATGTGCAAAGATACATTATTGACACCTTCCCTCTTTACACAGCCACTAGCTGGTTTCCCTAGCAACCTCCCATTACTCATTGCCATGAGAATGGTTTAGCCATGTTGTTCCCCTGCACCTTTCTGTTTTATGGAAGGGTCCTTTGACTCTTCATGCCAGCCACAGGAACATGTGCTTTGAGATCTAACTAGCTGGCTTAGTGAGTACATGCTTCCTCCATTTCACCAAGGCCATCCCTTTTTACTGTCACCCCATAACAGAGCACCTTTACATAGAGAAGCACTCTCTCACCACACATTACCATCTGCAAGTACCCTTTATATTTGTTTTTGACTCCCCCATTAAAGTTAAAGAAAATAAAAGGACTCTGTGTGCTCTCAAAAGGGGATGAGTTAAACCACTGGACTCACTCAAATCGCACGTGTGATCCTGGTTCCAGAAGAGTAAAAAAGGGACTGTGTGCTTTGGGGTCAGCACAGAATAGTCTCCAGCTTACACAGCATAATGCTGAAAGACAAGCTGCAGTGACACAGCTTTATGGAAGATCAGGTACTGCACAACATCCTATATACAGCTACACAAGCAAACTTCTTACACTGCTACACAGAGCCAGCAGCCTCTACACAGCAAAACAAGCAGCAGTCTTACACAGCTACAGTACAAGCAAGCAGCTTTACACAGCTAGAAAGAGCACAGCCTCTATACAGCAAACAAGCAGCAGTTTTAAACAGCAACAGTACAAGAGCAGCAGCACTGCATTACACACAGAACTTTCACTGCCCTATTCTGCCTGAGTCCACCCTCTGCACGGCTATACAGTGAGGTGCCAACATCCCACATACCCCTGTGCATGTCCCCATGGCTGAGGTCATCAAGGGCCACGCCACCGGACACTCGCCAGGACACGGGTCAGAGCCACGGACACCTGTAAGCACAGCTACCGCAACGCTGACCGCTGCAGGACACCAACCGGCACCATCTGAGATAGTCGTCCATCGCTGATGCAGGTAACAGACTGCATGCCACATGCACTGGCTAAAGGCCTACGTACACCTGCAGAATGGCAGAACTCAGACCCTCACCAGACACCACGCAGGAGAGTGACCATTCAGACACTGAGACAGCTACAGAACTGCAACAGGCGCAGGAAGGCGCAACGCCTAAGCGGACAGTCACACTGACACAAAAGACCCACAAAAAATATGAGGCTGACATTTAAGCGCACCGCGCTAAATTAGAAAAGGCCTGGGAAAAAACAACACTTGGAATAAGCAATGTTGCTAGCGTTGGTAATTATGAAAGACAGCTTGAGCAGGCAATTAAGGACTGATCACTCGTGCTACCAAGAGCTGTCAAAGACATACATCACTAACTTGACCAGGGCCAACACCGGCGAAAGCCTGCAAGAAAGAGACTTACAGAGTAACTTTGACCTGACACGTGAAAGCCGCGTGCAGACCACTATCATGGAAGCTGAGAGTAGGAGAAAGGACCTGGCACTGGAGACCGCATCACAGCGCTCCAGCACATCCAGGCACTCATCAAGGTCAGCTAAATCAGTGCAGTCCAATGTGTCAAGCACAAGCGCTACCAAAGCGCGAGGCACCGCAGAAGCTGCACGGGCAAGGGCCGCATACGCTCAGAAAGAGGCAGCCATAAGGGCAGAGATAGCGTGCATAGAAGTGGATGAGCAGAACGCCGTCAATGCCGCCGCCGCTGCCACCGCCGCCAATGGCACTGCCACTGCCGCACCTGCCACTGCCGCCACCGCACGTAGGAAAGCTGAATTTGATGCGGAACTAGAGGCCCTAAATCAAGAGAGGGAAGCCGTCGCCGCCATAGCCCAAGCCGAAGTCTCAGAAGCAGCCGCGAGACAGGATGGCGGGGAACAAACGTACAGACGGATAATCTCATATGATCCAACCCAACGAACTGAAGACTACGTGAGGAGCCTCCTCAGTGTAAACACCAGCGCACCATCTCAACACGAAGAGGGTGACATCACAGATGCAGAAGACTTGCTCGGTCCACGTGGAGAAGATACTGTTCCTTCAAGGGTACATGCAACCTGGGATAGCCAAAGCCGCTACAGTGATCCACACGCGAGTACGCATACGGATGCACTACAACAGGCTCGCAATCCAGGTACGCCCACACGGAGAAACACAGCTCCTCACCCTAACCAGCAGTCATCACACGTCCACACGAATGAAGAGACGACCGTAAGGCCCCTCCCAGCAACCATACCAGAACGCGACCAACACACTGATGCATCAGGCCTAACAGAAATGGGCAAGTACATGATCCAGTGTGACATGGTGCAGACAAGACTTACCAACTTCGACGACCGTCCTGAGAATTACCGAATATGGAAGTTCACATTCAAGGACGCAATCAAGAGTCTGGGCTTCTACGCAAGGGAAGAACTAAGCCTACTAACCAAATGGCTGGGGAAAGAATCCGTAGAACATGCTAAGAGGCTCAGGGCAGCAAACGTGAACCACCCCAGAGTAGGTCTTGACTTAGTATGGGAAAGGCTAGGGTCGTGCTATGGTAGCCCCGAAGCAGTCGATGACGCGCTCTTCAAGAGAGTCGACAACTTTCCCCGAATAACAGCCTAAGACTACTCGAAGTTACAAGAACTCAGGGATCTGCTGCAGGAGCTGGAATCTGCAAGAACAGACCAATCCCTAACAGGTCTCAACGTCCTGGACTCCGCTCGCGGAGTAAGACCCATCTTGGAGGAGCTACCCTACAACCTCCAAGAAAGATAGACTTCGCAAGGCTCAAAATACAAAAGAGCAAGTCGCCTTCCCTCCCTTCTCATTCTTCTTGAGCTTCATTCGCGAAGCAGCAAGAACGAGAAACAATCCCAGCTTCATCCTAGGCACGTCAACATCAACTGTAACTAGCGCGAGCAGCTTAAAGAATGAAGGACCGGTGACAAGATACGGCAGCACCAGAACGCCTATCTCGGTCCACAGGACAGACGTGTCCCCTGAAACATCTACACGTCCCAATCATTCTACTGCTCCAAGCAGGGAGACAGGGGACCCAAACAGGGAATGCCCCATACACCAGAAGCTGCACCCACTTAACAAGTGCAACGGGTTCAGGATGAACTCCATAGAGGAACGCAAGAACTTACTCAGAGAGTTTGGAGTTTGATTCAAGTGCTGCACTTCCACAACCCATCAAGCCAAAGACTGTAAAGAAGCCATCAAACGTGCAGTGTGCAACAGTGACAGGCACGTAACATCTCTACATCCAGAGGCGCTGACACTTCACCAACTCAACAACACTTCCTTCATGGCAAAGCATGGCGGGGAGGAAGGAGAAGAGCCAACACCTGTCACGTCCCAGTGCACAGAGGTTTGCGGAGTGGGATGTGACCAAAGGTCCTGCTCCAAAATATGCCTTGTCGCAGTACACCCCCAGGGACAACCTGAGAGGGCTATTAGGATGTACGCAATCATCGATTACTAAAGCAACAGATCATTGGCGAAGACGGAATTCTTCAGCTTGTTCAACGCACAAGACAATGCCTCACCCTACACACTCAGAACCTGCGCAGGACTAACTGAGAAAACAGGGAGGAGAGCAGATGGCTACACCATATGTTCAGTGGACAACAGAGTAAAAATGGCTCTCCCTACACTCAGAGTGTAATCACATGGCGGCAAACAGGAACGAGATTCCCACACCAGACGTGGCACGCCATCACCCACACCTCAGGGGAATAGCGATCGTATCCCGCCAATAGAACAAGGCGCCAAGATCTTGCTGCTGCTCGGATGGGACATCCTGAGGGTGCACAAAGTACGCAAACAGCGTAACGGACCCCACAACGCGCCATTTGCTCAAAGACTTGACTTAGGATGGGTGATAGTGGGCAACGTGTGCATTGGCAAAGGGCACAAGCCAGACTATGTTGACGCCCGCAGAACAGTGGTAATGGAACCTGGACACACATTCCTCTCCAAACCATGTCTTGGCCATATTCAAGTGACAGGAAGGCCTGGCGAGGAGAAGAGACAAGGTCATACCCCTGAGGGCAACAAAAACATCTTTGCATCAGGGGAATGTGACAATGGCCTAGGATGCTCAGTAGTCCAGACAACAAAAGGATGAAGAGTTGACTCCACTAAAGGAAGAAAGTAACCTCCTGAAGGTGATCGACAAAGAGACCGTCCAAAATAAGAGAAACAACCAGACAATCCTCCTGCGAGCAATGGCACATCTGAGACGTACAGCCATTCCTCTCCGCAGAATGCATGGTGGCAAAGCAGCCAGCTGCCACAGCTGGCATAGCTGCAAAGGGTTGCACCCTGTAGGTGAAACTACAGAGGCAAAAAGACTGTCCTCTCACAAGTTTAAAAAGAAACAGCCGCAGAGATTTTCACAAAAGGACATTGTGGAGCACCTAGCTAGCCTGGACCGGTGCATCCACCCGACATCCTTTGCCAAAGGACCTTGGCCAAGGGATCTTGGAGCCAGCAGTACCGGCCGGTAACACATTGTGATGTGACATGGACTTATGCATTAATGTTATGTATATATGTAGGTTCCACACACATCAGATATAGTGGTATCTCCAGATACCAGACGGGGAGTGTCCTGGAACAGGATTACACATTTTCTGTGTCTCTTTGCAGCTCACAGATTTCTGTCTCCCTAGTTTAGTTGCTTGTTAGTTCCCCTGTTCCAGCAGCTAGCTGCATGTGCAAAGATACATTATTGACACATTCCCTCTTTACACAGCCACTATCTGGTTGCCCTGGCAACCTTCCATTTCTCATTGCCATGAGAATGGTTTAGCCATGTTGTTCCCCTGCCCCTTTCTGTTTTATGGAATGGTCCTTTGACTCTTCCTGCCAGCTACAGGAACATGTGCTTTGAGATCTAACTAGCTGGCTTAGTGAGTACATGCTTCCTCCATTTCACCCCTGCAAGGCCATCCTTTTTTATCGTCCCCCCATAACAGAGCACCTTCACATAGAGAAGCACTCTCTCACCACACATTACCATCTGCAAGTACCCTTTAAGTTAAAGAAAATAAAAGGACTCTGTGTGCTCTCAAAAGGGGATGAGTTAAAGCACTGGACTCACTCACATCGCAAGTGTGATCCTGGCTTCAGAAGAACTATACTTTAAAGCGCATAACTTTGTAGGAGTATAATACATGTAAACACGTTTTTCTATATTCTGACACGTCTGAGGGGTCTTCAATTCATGAATGGGTTTTAAAAACACGAAGAGGGATTTCACAAAAGGGTCAGTGAGGGTCAGGTATTTGAAAAGATTGTGATAAACATAATGTCCTTAGGCAGCACTGGTTGAGCCAGAATCCTGCCTGTCTGAAGCTTCACAGGGTAACTTGCAGAGGAATGTTTGAAGATTGATTGAAAAACACCCTGAGCAACTTTTTCAACATCTAGAATCACTTTTGGAACATGAAGGATTTTCACATTATGTTGAAACAAAAACAACTTTTGAGTAGTCATTAAATTATATGACTAAGCATTTACCAAAAACTGCACTAGAATTCAATAATTGTTATTATACTCATTTATTTATAAAGCGCCAACACATTCCGCAGCTTGGGAATAATATACTGTATATTCCTATAACTACATTTTGTAATTGGGGAGAGGGAGTGGCTCAGTGAGTAACGACACTGACTGGCACTGAGAGCTTGAAGCAGGGAAGCCTGGCTCAATTCCTGATGTCGGCTCCTTGTGACCTTGGGCAAGTCACCTTATCTCCCTGTGCCTCAGGCACCAAAAACATAGATTGTAAGCTCCACAGAGCAGGGACAGTGTCTGCAAAATGTCTCTGTAAAGCGATACGTACAACTAGCAGCGCTATACAAGAACATGCTATTATTATTATTATTATTGTCTTTCCTCAAAGCTCAACCCACTTATGGAGGGCACCTGAATGGGCGATAAAGTGCTTTATACCGTAGCACCACTTAATAAATATGGCCTTTTTAATCTCCATGCATCTCAGTTTTTAAAATAAATTTGGAGATTACAGATATGCAAAATATTCCTGGACATTCACGTTCAAAATTAGTAAACGTTTTCCTTTTTAGATTATTTGCACAAAAAGGAGTTTATACAGTATATTTATTTTATTTGCCTTGCGAATCACCAAATACTGTAGTATTCAGAAAAACTCTGTGGCTATGCAAATTTCTTTAACATCTGAATGGACATTTGGGAACTGAACTGAGGCATACAGTATTCAGACATGCCTTGGGGAGATTACCAAAAGCCATATTAGTAAACACAAAAAAAAATGGAAAAAGAATACATTTCATTAAAAAGAAATAATAAAGAAAATGGCAAACTAGTTGTTACAACAGAATTAGTCGGCATTTGTTTTGATCAATATTTGTATTGGGGACAAGTGTTGAAAGAATTGAGGTTGAAGAACTCACCGCTTAATATTCAGTCTATAGGCATGAGCGGACAGGGTCTTTTTATAAGAACAACCTTTTCAAGGGATGGATTTTGTGACAGTTCTGCCTTTCACTTCCAGATGCTGACCTAACATTAAATGAGTGTGTAGTTAATCTGATTAAAAATCCTGCAGTGGCCTCTGTTATGGCTTTCCTTACCCTAGTGAATACTGGCACACTGAAGCCATTATGACATTCACCTAATGCTATGTGATTTTAGGCTGAGGTCCCCAGCAGTGCATGGAAAGAAAGAGGATTAAAATCATATTTTGGCAGGACGACTTGCCGGGCTTTAGAGTTATGTGATTACTGTAGTAACAATCACGTCTGTACAGCTAAAATGGCTATGCCACTCATCATGTGAAAACCTTTGGCACTCAAGGCAACAAAGCAGTAGTACACCATAGTTAAAAGACCATTTCAATTTAGAGGGTAAAAAAAAAAAACACGAAACCCTTATTGGTGTAATTGAATCACTGTTAAAGTAACGGTCATATTGAGACGTATCTTGTGAAAAATGAATATTTATCACTTCTTGTCGGGGACACTGCATTCAGGTAAATCGGCCACTTATGTTTATTTATTTGACTAATGAAGGCACCATAATTACTTTACAAACAAACTAAAAAGTTACACTACTAATGTGGATTACTGGCAAACAGTGTTAACATCAAAATAAATTAGTTAAAGGATTGTGAAACTCATCCAAAGCATCAATTCACCAGGGAAATGTTAAAAAAAAAAAATCATAATTAATTTTAAATATGGGTCAATCAGTAACATTTAACCTACTGTATAAAACACACCACTGTCTTTACTCCCCTTTAGGATTAGGCAGGACTACACCTTTACACTGCAGGGCATGTAGTTCTAGTTTAATACTAGAGAGATACAAAATTCCTAAGCAGGGAAAAGAGGATATTTTTACCTTTCAGAAAAAATGAATTTCAGGGTCTGGATGGGAAAATCAAACTCGGCACAAATCCCCATGGAATATTAGTCACAAGCAAACAAAACCATACAACCTGCATTTCTGATGATTCATTCAATGCAGTGATCCTTCCCTTTCTCATTTATTGGAGTTTATAAAATGGCTGTTTTTATTTCTATTTTCCGAAACACTATGATATCTAGAAGATTATATATATATATAGGCGGGGTTGCAGACCTGCCTAAGACATGCAGATGAGCATACAGCTATATTTGCATATATATATATATATATATATATATATATATATATATATATATATATATATATATATATATATATATATATATATATGTAGAGGTATCAGTACCGTGTTAGCCGAGCTTCAATAATCAAAAAATAAATAGATGATACCGTTCGGTGGCTAACGAAATGCTTTTATTTGTGCGAGCTTTCGAGATACACTGATCTCTTCTTCCGTCGATGTTACAATGAATGAAGCAAGGATAACTTGAAAACAGTGTCTCTTGGAATGTTATCTGTGCTTCTCCTTCCCCCGGTGTGGATGTGTTTTATGGCTAGAGGTGTCAAAGGGTAACTGAAAGCAAGTGAAGAAAGAGTGTGTATGTGTATCAGTGTGAATAAAAATGAATGGAGAGCCCACAGTATAAACAGTGCTCTACACAAGGTGTGTGTGGAGTGAGAGGGATATAAATGGTGTGGGTGGGTGTGGAAATGTGAGAGTTTGTAGCACAACTAAAAGTGTGTGTGGATACTATGTGGTCCCTATTGGTGTATATGGATGGAAAAATAAGGAGTATTAGTATGTGTGAGAGACAGCTGTGTGTGCATACATATAGCACAGTATGTACAGACATGGCCTTTAGCGCTCATGGGAAGAGAGTTCGCTAGTGTCAGTAATGACTCATAAAATTTCGATCTCTGTTTAGGCCACTGCTAAGTGTCCCGAACAGTTGCATAAATTTGTATTCATGCAACCGTCTCTCTTTCGGGGTTTTAAGATTACCTTTGAGTATGGCAACCCTCAGATCGTTCATCTTATGGCCAGAGTCAGAGAAATGTTATCGCCACAGCATCACACGCGGAACAAGAGACAGTCCTGTTGGCGAACATTTCTCTGACTCTGGCCATAAGATGAACGATCTGAGGGTTGCCATACTCAAAGGTAATCTTAAAACCCCGAAAGAGAGACGGTTGCATGAATACAAATTTATGCAACTGTTCGGGACACTTAGCAGTGGCCTAAACAGAGATCGAAATTTTATGAGTCATTACTGACACTAGCGAACTCTCTTCCCATGAGCGCTAAAGGCCATGTCTGTACATACTGTGCTATATGTATGCACACACAGCTGTCTCTCACACATACTAATACTCCTTATTTTTCCATCCATATACACCAATAGGGACCACATAGTATCCACACACACTTTTAGTTGTGCTACAAACTCTCACATTTCCACACCCACCCACACCATTTATATCCCTCTCACTCCACACACACCTTGTGTAGAGCACTGTTTATATTGTGGGCTCTCCATTCATTTTTATTCACACTGATACACATACACACTCTTTCTTCACTTGCTTTCAGTTACCCTTTGACACCTCTAGCCATAAAACACATCCACACCGGGGGAAGGAGAAGCACAGATAACATTCCAAGAGACACTGTTTTCAAGTTATCCTTGCTTCATTCATTGTAACATCGCCGGAAGAAGAGATCAGTGTATCTCGAAAGCTCGCACAAATAAAAGCATTTCGTTAGCCACAGAACGGTATCATCTATTTATTTTTTGATTATATATATATATATATATATATATATATACATACACACACACACACACACACACACACACACACACACACACACACACACACACACACACTTACCTAATGTGTGGTTACCTATCCACGCTCCAAATTGCAAATCCGGTATAATCAGCCTCATACTGATGAGACCCAAAAGGTCGAAACAGCTGTCTGTGGGTTGGTTTACTGGCTATGCATTTTAACCCAGGCTGTGCTGAAAAGCTGTGCAATGCAGTAAGCATAAACCTATAGGGGTCCATGTCAAAATGGATTTGAAGCAAAAGGTGGCACTGTGTGCTCGTTTGCATGTCATTTCCCAGAATCCCTTGCTGTAGTGGAAGCGCTGTATGCTGGGCGATAATGGTGAAAGCAAGGATGCAGACCTGTCTGAGACATGCAAATGAGCACACAGTAATATTTCCATTTCCAGCATCCCTCCCCCTCCCCACCTTTCCTTGTCACCGTCCCCTGGCTTCAAACACTTTTAACACCCTACCTTATCTACAGTACATATCTGTTTTTTTGTTTTATTTTTCTCTACACTGTTTTAGCCATAGAATCCTTTGTATATCAGTATTGCTTGACCTGAAGAAGAGAGGAGAACTCTCGAAAGCTTGTCCTATGACATAAATTGTTAGTCCAATAAAAAAGGTATCACCTAATACTGAAGTACTCATTTATTCTGGACTATATATATATATATATATATATATATATATATATATATATAAACCACACGATACCGTTATAAACCACACAATACCGTTTGAAGCACGAGATCAGGAGACAGCACTCTGGTAAGTTAGATCACAAGTATTTGTATTGAAAAAGACACATAAACCGACGTTTCGGTCCCCCAGTGGGACCTTTCTCAATACAAATACTTGTGATCTAACTTACCAGAGTGCTGTCTCCTGATCTCGTGCTTCAAACGGTATTGTATGGTTTATTATTGCTTTATGGGACAAGCACCCAATTTTTCTACTTGCAAGTGGAGTGTCGGCTGCTTCTGTGGATTATATATATATATATATATATATATATATATATATATATGTAGCCCTGTGTGGTTTGGGCTATAAGTCTGCCCTTCTCCTGGCAGTAACACAGGGGTGGTGCCTGCTGGAGTTACTTACTGCATAGCACTTCCTATTTAGTTCAGTCTGTCCCTACCATGAGAGGGGCAAGGTAACCCAGACCAAGCTGCCAGGACTGGCAGGCTTGAGGCCTCCCTATGGGGAGTGAGGGTATACCACATACCTCCTATCCTAAAAGTGGATAGGAGAAGAGCAGGACCCACTCTTGGTGCCCTTGGCTGGGAGTGAGGTCCGGGACATCCTGGAGGGAGACAGCTTGCTGTGTGATCTGGCTGCTGAATAGAAGAAGAGACCAATAAAGAGACACTGCACTTTTACCTATACTCCTGCCTGAGAGTGAAGTATATCGGGAGGAGGGAGGCATCATTCTTTTGCAGATACTTCACCCCATACAGCTGGGGGCTGCACGAGATGGAGGCGCTGCACCAGTGAGTGAGATTGAGGCAAAACCCCAGAAGCCTGTCCTGTTATTCCCCATGTTATCGCGGGAGGGAATAAGGGTTACATATATATATATATATACTAGCTGATATACCCGGCGTTGCCCGGGCGTGGAAGGGCAGGGGGCATGGAGTGGAAGGGCGGGGAGGGGCGTCGAAGGGCGGGGGGGCGCCAAGGGGCATAGAAGGGTGGGGAGGGCAAAGGGCAGGAGGGCAAAGGGCAGGGAGGGGCGGGGGGGGGGGCAAAGGGCAGGGAGGAGCGGGGGGGTGGGGGGTGGGGGCAGGGGGGAGGGGTGGGGCAAAGGGCAGGGAGGGGCAAAGGTCAGGGAGGGGAGGGGCGGGGCAAAGGACAGGGAGGGGCAAAGGGCTGGGGGGGTAGGGGGCAAAGGGCTAGGGGGGCAGGGGGCAAAGGGCTGGGGGAGCAGATGGAGGGTGGCAGGGGACAAAGGGCAGGGGGAGGGAGGGCAGGGGGCAAAGGGCAGGAGGGCAGGGGGCAAAGGGCAGGGGGAGGGAGGGCAGGGGACAAAGGGCATGGGGAGGGAGGGCAGCGGGCAAAGGTAAGGGGGAGGGAGGGCAGGGGGAAATGGGCAGGGGGAGGGAGGGCAAGGGGAGGGAGGGCAGGGGGCAGGGAGCAAAGGGCAGGGGGCAAAGGGCAGGGGGCAAAGGGCAAAGGGCTGGGGGCAGGGGGAGGAGGGGCAGGTGGAAAGTGGCAGGGGACAAAGGGCAGGGGGAGGGAGGGCAGGGGGCAAAGGCCAGGGGGAGGGAGGGCAGGGGGCAAGGGGCAGGGGAGGGCAGGGGGCTGAAGGCAGGGGGCAAGGGGCAGGGGGGGTAGAGGGGGACAGGGAGGGTAGGGGGGGACAGGGAGGGTAAGGGGGGCAGGAAGGGTAGGGGGGGCAGGGAGGGGGCAAAGGGCAGGGTGAGTCTTTGACGCGTTTAATAACCCATTCCCCTGCGTTTACTCACCTTGCACACGTCCGCGCTCCTGTTCCTATGGGCACCGGCCGCTGCCCTCCTCCACCTCGGGCTCCTCCGCGGAGAGGCTGAGACGCTCCGGTGAGGAGGTGCTGTGCCTCTCGCGGGGAGAGGTGGAGACAGCCGGAGGAGAGGCGGAGACAGCCGGAGGAGAGGCGGAGACAGCCGGAGGAGAGGCCTGTGTGAGGGGAGAGCCACGTGCTCTGTGTGTGTGTGGGGGGGGGGGGATAAGCGGGGCGGGAGGTAAATGGGGGGGGGGTGAGCGGGGGGAGGGGGGTGAGCGGGGTGGAGGGGGGTGAGCGGGCGGGGGTGAGGGAGAGCGCCGGGTGAGGGAGTGGCCTATGGGTGGTGAGAGCCGTGGGGAGCGCTCTCGGGGATGGTCAGCTGGGGGAGCGGCCTATGTGAGGGGAGAGCCGCAAAGAGAGCGTGGGGGAGGGGGGTGGGGTGTGTGTGTGTGTGTGTGTGTGTGTGTTGGCCCGTCACTCCGCCTCAGGCCAATGAGAGGTGTGCGGGGGCGGGCGGGCCAAAGGAGCAATCTCATTGGCCTGGCCCAAGGTCCAATGGGATTGCCGCTAGGGACACAGGGAGACACATACAGACATAGATACATATGACGCTTTCACAAATATATAGTAAGATATATATAGATATATATATATATAAACCATACGATACCGGTTGCAAAACGACATCCAGGGACAGCACGCAGGTAAGTAAATCATACATTTTCTTGGTTTTTGTGTCTTCTATCAAATATAGAAAATTTATGATTTACTTACCTGCGTACTGTCCCTTGATATCGTGTTGCAACCGGTATCGTATGGTTTGTTATTGCTTTATGGGATAAGCACCAAAACTTATTTACTTGCAAATGGTGTGCCGGCTGTGCATTGGATTCTATATATATATATAAAATAATAGCATGTTCTTGTATAGCGCTGCTAGTTTTATGTAGCGCTTTACAGAGACATTTTGCAGCCACAAGTCCCTGCCCCGTGGAGCTTACAATCTGTTTTTGGTGCCTGAGGCACAGGGGGATAAAGTGACTTGCCCAAGGTCACAAGGAGTCGACATTGGGAATTGAAACAGGTTCCCCTGCTTCAAACTCAATGCCAGTCAGTGTCTTTAAGAAAACATAGATTGTAAGCTCCACGGGGCATTGACTTGTGCCTGCTAAATATCTCTGTAAAGCGCTATGTAAAACTAGCAGTGCTATACAAGAACATGCTAGTGTGTGTGTGTGTGTGTGTGTGTGTGTGTGTGTGTGTGTGTGTGTGTGTGTGTGTGTGTGTGTGTGTCGCTCAGTGTTTTAACCATTTGCAACCACTCCAGCACAGGTAGGGGCATTTAAAATAGATGATCTTTAAAATTAAATGTTTCCAGGCAGAAGCTGTCATACTTACTGTGTCTATATACACTGGATGTAAATGTAGTATAAAAAAAGTATAACATCATAGTGTAAATAATAAATATGAACTTGCAAGGTTAGTATCTTATATGAAACCAAATGGGTCAATAATTTTTTTTATTGCAAAGCTAAATGGATCATAAAATTCATAAAGTATGATTGTACAGTTTAAACACAAACACAACATGGGCAATGTAAATTGAGTAGGAATCTGTTTAAAATGACAAATATGATCAAAACAAGAGTGAATCCACACATACAATTAATTAAAACAGCAGCTGTGAGAAGCTTGGGGACTTTCTGCTTTTTCCGGGGTCATCCCCAATCACTGAAAAGTGCTTTTAATTTTTTTTTACAGTCATTTTATGAACAAAATATAAAAATGCGTTCCATGTGCAATATACAACTTTGATAGGACATCATCATGTCTGCTCATTACTTTATAACCAAGAGAAAGTGATTGTAATATCTCCAAACAACATACTCATATTTGGTCACATAACATCCACAAAGCACACAGCTGCTGTGGCTGCATCTCCCTCCCCCTTTCTTGTAAGGGCTGGGCCAAGGAGCACACTGCATGGAAAAAGGGCAGCCCTCTGTGCTCAGGCTCACTCCTTCCTCTCTGGCAGGTCAGATCACAGTCTCTCTTCACGTGTTCCCTTCCTGAAGGAGAGTTCATGGAGTAACAACAACTTGTGCCTGGACCTACCCGTGCGATGTTCCCTTTGGCTTCTAACTAAGTTTCCCAGCTGTGATTTAAGCAGATGAAAGGGGGTTTGTGAGTAGCACAAGGAGCCCGCATGTCACTTTACCCAGTCACGGGAAGTCCTTGCTAACCTTCATCTCTGCGACATGTCCAGTCGCAGGAGAGGAGGGTCCTGGCAGGAGGAAGTCGCGAAGGGCTTCTCCCGATTCTTTTCTAGGACACCTTCCCAGGACAAAGAGGAGGAGAATGAGAAAAAAACATCTACTGGTAAAGGCACAGGGGACGAGCAGGAGAGAGCTGACAAGGGCTTCTCTGGACTCTTCTCTAGGGCATCATCTCAGGACAAGAAGGAGGCCACTGAGAAGTCATCAGAGAAGGAGGCTGTAGAGGAACAGGGGAGAGTAGCTCAAGGGTCATCAGAACTTGTCTCCAGAGGGACATCCCAGGACAATAAAGAGGAGAGTGAGGGTGTGTGTGGCAGAGGCACTAAAGGGGAGCAAGAAAGAGCGAAGGACTTATCAAAGGTCTTCACCAGGGCATCATCTCAGGACAAGGAAGAGGAGAGTGGCAAATCTAAGAGCAAAGTTAATGCAGAAGAACCAAGAAGGTAATCTCCTAAATTGTTTTTCAAGTTCAAATCAAACTTGCAGGTTCTTGTAGTATATAATGTACAGTGGTACATCAATATACATATAACTACAATGGATAACTATAAGGATTTCATTATATAAGGGGATGTTCTACAGTAATATTACAAATAAGAGTGAGACATTGGAACTGCAACATCAGGGGTGCAACCACAGTTAAAAAGGTGGGTGGGACATCCCATGATTTGAACGACGATTGCTTAATATGCAAATGTCATATTTATATGGATGTAGAAGTTCCGCCTATGGCAAATTTCACATACTGTAGCATTGGCAATGTGTGTCTGAAGCATGGTGAATGTTTTATATTCTTTGTATACTTATACAGGTGACGTTTACAAGCAATATACCAAAGATTTTACTCTTTTATTGTATGTTAAGTTAGCACTATTAAATATAATTCACTCTAAATAGCAACTTACACAAAGATTGGTGCAAAAGTGAGAGTGCTAAGATTGGTGCAAAAGTGAGAGTGCTCACATTAAAGTGAGATGGCAAATCCTCACCATGAATATACATATCCTTTAGTTAAAAAGGAATTGCAACCAAAGAGTATGATTGCAATTATTTCAAAAGGTATACTGTACCTCTCACTGTTTACCTGGAGCATGTGTATTGTGCCATCTGTGTTTGGCAAGAGGGCTCTATAAATCAATGAAGTTACTCTAGAAAAAGTGAATCCCTTATAAAATAAACAACTGTGGCTTTTACTGAAATAAATTATTGGCATTTATTCACACCTCATGTTATCATTAAATATTAAATAGTAAGATGAGTTAATATCCTATGTGTTTATTAATCTTATGTAGGATTTAGATATAAAAATAAATGCTTTTGAAGTACAAAAAAAAAAAATGAAAAAAGAACAAAAGTAAAAAATAATGCAAGTTTTCAGGACTGCTCAGGTGTGTTTCAATGGATGCTGATACAGTATATAGTGAGATGTATTTAAACTGAGCACAATCCAATACAACTGCTGTATCACACTGTGACACTGAATATCGGGTCATAGGGCAAACAACCCACAGATTGATAAGTACAGGGCAAACAGCTACAAATAACATTAAAAAGAGATATATATCATCACTGTCAAAGAGTTAAACTGAAGTGTTTTTTTGAAGTGAAACTTCCTTAGTGGCACCTCATTCGAACTGGGGCAAAAAATGGATGGTGGAGACAGAAATGAAACGGATGTGACGTCAGTGCTGGCAGTTGAGGCCGAGCTGTGTTCTGGCTCAGCCCGACCTCAACACTGACATCACACCCGCTCAAAAAATCAGCTGCGGCGATAGCCGCCGGCGCCGCTCATAACAGCCGCTGCTCCCCCCACATGGCCGATGACATATGCGGCGGCATCGGCGATAGCCGCTGGCGCCGCTCCTAACGGCCGTCATTCCCCCTCACATCCGCTGCCAAGCCGCGCATGCGCGGTAGTTATGGGGACGCAGAGGAAAGCCACGCATGCGCAGAAGCGGTTGGCAGCGGCGCCGTTCCCCGCCCGCTGCCGCGGCTGTTGACATCTGTGCTGCCGTGCCCCGTCTGCTGCCCGTGCCCCGTCTGCTGCCCGGGACAGCAGAGACCGCCCGACCGGGACAACCCCCCCCCTTTCCTAACCGGAATGGGACCTCCCAGCTACAGCCACACATGGGTCTCCTCGCCGTCCTCCCTGCCCTGATCCCCGGCACTGCGGGGCAACACAACCTGTGCCCATCCCTCCTCCTACTCCCTCCTCCTACTCTGCCGCCGTGATCGGGGGTGCAGGGGTGATCGGAGGTGTAGGGGATGAGGGGAGGAGATGAAGGGGGGTGATGTGAGGAGGGGCAGGGGGGTGATGTGAGGGGCAGGGGGGTGATGTGAGGGGCAGGGGGGTGATGTGAGGGGCAGGAGGGTGATGTGAGGGGCAGGGGGGTGATGTGAGGTGCAGGGGGGTGATGTGAGGTGCAGGGGGGTGATGTGAGGTGCAGGGGGTGATGTGAGGTGCAGGGGGTGAGGGGAGTTGTAGGGGGTGAGGGGAGGTGAAGGGGGGTGATGTGAGGGGGTGAAGGGGGGTGATGTGAGGGGGTGAAAGGGGGTGATGTGAGGTGAGGAGGTGTAGGGGGTTAATGTGAGGTGCCAGGGGGTTAATGTGAGGTGCCGGGGGGTGATGTGAGGTGCAGGGGGGTTATTTGAGGTGCAGGGGGGTGATGTGAGGTGCAGGGGGGTGGGTGACCTGAGGTGCAGGGGGTGACCTGAGGTGCAGGGGGGTGACCTGAGGTGCAGGGGGGTGACGTGAGGTGCAGGGGGGGTGACGTCAGGTGCAGGGGGGTGAGGTGCAGGTGATGTGAGGTGCAGGGGGATATGTGAGGTGCAGGGGGGGTGCGCATACATCACACATGCACGCACACAGAGTCACACATGCACACACACAGAGTCACACATGCACACACACAGAGTCACACGCGCACACACACACAGTCACACGCACACACACACAGTCACACGCACACACACAGAGTCACACGCACACACACACACAGTCACACGCACACACAGTCACACAGTCACACGCACGAGGAATTCACACCTAGTGCAAATAGCTAATACAGGGGATGTGTGCCGAGCACGCACCTTCAAAGTCAAAATTTATTTGCGTTTTGTCAATGAAATTGTATTTTGATTTTTAATTAAAATATCACAAACACAATTTCTGTGACAAAAGTCAAAGAAGTTTCACTTACTATGCGCGTGCACAGCACACACAGCTTTTTTTTCCCTTTACTTTTTAATTGCACCAGGCTTTTATTCCGTTGCTTTCCTTAATGACATCAGTGACAAGCCGATGCCACTAAATCTGTATGGTCATTTGTGTTGGCTGCTCCACAGAAAAAATGGGGCCAAAAATGAGTGAGGACGAACCAGGTTGTGTAGCCAACACAATGGGTACAGTACATAAGCAATAGTAACAAGATTCCCCAAGAACAATACAAAGTACTAGCTCTTGTATTAGCAACAAATAATAAAATTAGTAACTTACATATAAAATTTCTTTAATAATCCCCGATTCTCGTGTCTATCACAGGAGTAGGGCATCACATAGGAAGTATGAAGGGTAATCTCAGTTCTGAGAGATCAGACCCGCGCGCTGGGGCTGTCTCTGTTCACTCTCCTGTCCTCCACGTGTGGTAGCGTGGTGCAGAGTGTAGCACACATGTGCAGGAACCGGGGCCTTCAATAGGTGTCCTTAGGATGCCTGTCCGTTTTTGATAGCATAGAAACGATCGGAAATAAGCAGGAACGGTACACTTGAGTGTGTACTGGTGGTGGGTAGTAAAACCGCCAGCCACAACAGTCGTGGCTGGCGGTTTTACTACCCACCACCAGTACACACTCAAGTGTACCGTTCCTGCTTATTTCCGATCGTTTCTATGCTATCAAAAACGGACAGGCATCCTAAGGACACCTATTGAAGGCCCCGGTTCCTGCACATGTGTGCTACACTCTGCACCACGCTACCACACGTGGAGGACAGGAGAGTGAACAGAGACAGCCCCAGCGCGCGGGTCTGATCTCTCAGAACTGAGATTACCCTTCATACTTCCTATGTGATGCCCTACTCCTGTGATAGACACCAGAATCGGGGATTATTAAAGAAATTTTATATGTAAGTTACTAATTTTATTATTTGTTGCTAATACAATATCTATCTCTCATCTTGGTGCGCTTTTGTGTTTTTTCTTGTTTTGCTGATATTGGTATCACCATCGGGGTTCCGGTGGAGACCACATTTGGAGGTGGGGGAGACACCTCATAAACACAGAAGCAGCAAGAGAACTGAGAGGGACCAACACTCCAAGTTTAAAGAGCCAGAGCGCGGACTGAACTTTTCATCACAAAGTACTAGCTCTACTTACAACAGTCTTTATGCAGCAATTTCCATTTTATTAAGTAACAGTCGAGAGTGCATCAAATGAAAGGTTGTGTTGGACCTGAAACGTTGCACTCTCCACTGTTCCTTAAAGCTGCAGTTCAGTCTTTTTTTTAAATTTATTTTTTTACTTCAATAGTTTAATGTGGACAATCTCTAATTACCTAAAGAACTGCATAGCTGCCGGTCAATTCGTTCTCCGTCTATTGATCGGCAAAGTTTGGCGACATCTTTAAATATGGGGAATGTAAATCGTTGCTATAGGAACAAGCATGCTTGTTAAAATAGAATACAAGAAAATTGGTCTTTCAAAGTTGTTTTTTTTAAAACAGAAAATGCTAAAAGTATTTTTTCTTACTACAGAACTGATTTATTAAAAAAAACACACATGCAGGATATTGACTGAACTGCAGCTTTAAAGCATTACTCCAAGCTGTCGTTTCCCCCCCCCCCCCCCACCCCTTTAATATGTGCATCAATACAATCCACACAATGATAAGTAATTAGCCAAGTTTCCAATCGATCCGTTCTCCGTTGATCGGCGAAGATTCGGCTTGGGGGTTCACTAAATCCCTGTCCATGCAGCAGAAGAGGGCCAAAGATGCACAGTTCTGTGGGGAAGATCATGTGATCAGACAGTCACATTTGGTGCACTGCTAGAGAGAGGGCAGGGCTCAAAAAGGAGTGTGCCAGAGCCTGTTTCAGAAGAGGAAGGGGATGTGACTTTGTAAATGGTTGCTATAGAAACAAATAATACTTGTTACATTATAATACATTAAAAATGTCATTCAGAGTTGTTTAAAAAATGCTACAAGTATTTTCTCATGGTACAGAACTGATTTATTTAATTTATTTATATTGCTTGGTCTGCAGTTTTAATAAATGGAAATTACTACAAAAAGACTGTAAGTAGAGCTCTACTTTGTACAGGCATACCCCGGTTTAAGGACACTCACTTTAAGTACACTCGCGAGTAAGTACATCTCGCTCAATAGGCAAACGGCAGCTCGCGCATGCGCCTGTCAGCACGTCCTGAACAGCAATACTGGCTCCCTACCTGTAACGAAGCTGTGCGGAAGCGGGGAGACTATAGAGCCTGTTACAAATGTGTTATTTACATCAGTTATGCACGTATAGGAGGCTTGCAGTACAGTACAAGCATCGATAAGTGGGGAAAAGGTAGTGCTTCACTTTAAGTACATTTTCGCTTTACATACATGCTCCGGTCCCATTGCGTACGTTAATGCGGGGTATGCCTGTATTTTGCTTGTGGAATACTGTTTCTATTTCTGAAATAATATGTTCCACAAATTACTGCTCATTTAGAGTAAACGCCCCAAATACTTTCCTTGAAAGATGGCATAAATACTCAGCTACTTCAGAGATCAGGCTGTAAAATGAGCTTTTAAGTGTCCCTGAGTAATCCATTGCTGGGAGTCTCAGAAGACCAAGCACTTGCAGTGTGTGAGAGCAGCACTGTATTTTCAGGAATTTAGGCCAGCGTGAATATCTTAAAACGATGGTGTAAGGGAGAAAAGAGGAAGCTGGCTGATTTGCGGTTTGAGATGTGAGCAAATCTTTTGACTCGGGGAGCTAAAATAACAATTTCCCTTTGTTGTGTTTCATGAGGCAAATTGTATGTTATCATTATCTTGGAAATATATGTTATAATGTGCTCTAGTTAGATATGACATGTTTATATGGTAGGCCTCGCTCTTTAAAGAGCCTTTCTTTTCAACATTGTTTTATATACTATAAAATATTGTTCGAAATGGCAACATTTGTCCCTAGAAAATCACGCCAAAGTGATATTATTATCAAAAAGACAGTTACGCCAGCGAATAATAATTATTGCACCCTTCAAAGTGCGAGAAAGTGTGCAACTTTTAAAATATTTATCAATTATCGTTTCCAGGCCCACAATAACCTAATAAGTGACCATATGTGAGTAAGCAAGTGCTCATTTTAATATTACAACATGATGGATGAAGTATTTGAATAATAAATTAAATTAAATGTCAAAGGATTGAATTATATTGAGTCACTATTAATTTGACCACACGTCAGTTTACTGTACATATACATTTTTGGGTGGAATTATCAGTAGACTACAGCATTTTAGACTGTATATATTAGTTGTGTAATGAATATGGCAGAGATGATTGATTAAAATACTTAATCTGGCACACGAGAGGTTAATGTTTGTTACAAATTTTCTTAAAAATACACGAATTGTTTTTATGGAATGTCAAACCACACTAGGCCTGTGTTTTATAGGACCGATAACATCTAGAGATAAGGGCATATGTGTTTGCCAGAGGGGGAATTGAAATATGACTTGCCTGATACTAGAATAAACAGAATCCTTTCAAATGTACTTTGAAATGTATTCTTTAGGGGTTCTGCAGAGTATCTGGGGCTGTGGCTAAGAAGGTATTCCCTAAAAATGTATTCCCCATTAAGTTATGAATGCTATGCTATGAATATGTCAGGAGGGTGACACGGATTGTCAAGAATAACAAATAGATATTTGTAACTGTTGTGATTGCACTAATCAAATGATATAAAAAAACAGAGTTTGCTACAGATGCATCCTTTCCTTATGGCCCAGCGTCCACAGAAAATTACTGAGCGTTTCGCAGACACTCCGCTGGATGGTCCATAGCAGGCTGTAATGGCCCATCGGATTAACACACCGGAGGTCCCTGTGTCTGAATGGGACTCGCGCTGTGTGAATTCTATTGCGCTGCACCTGTCTGTAAGAGACACGCACTAAGAGTGAGACTGAAACAGTCACTCTACCTTAGTGTTCCTCTCTTACAGACAGGTGCGAGTCCCATTCAGACGCAGAGACCTCTGCTGTTTTAATCCGATGGGCAATTACAGCCTGCTATGGACTTTGCTGCGGTGTCTCTGACATGCTCAGGGTTTCCGCAGACGCTGGGCCATAAGGAAAGCTTGCATCTGTATGTATAATCGCTGATATTTGTTTGTCCTGCAAAAAAATACACTGTGGTCATATTTAATATGCAGGTGTGTATATTAAGTGCACAGATGCAACAGTGTAGATGGCAGGTGTCTAAGCATTATAGAAACAAAGTTATGAAGAAGTTTTTGTAAATATATAGAGGCAAACTTTAAAGGGTCAAAAGGAAGGTTTTTTCTTTTAAGTCGTAAAACGGTCATTCGTGATTCATAAAAGAGGTGGGCGCATTGTGTTCTCAATGAAGGAAATTTAGCCTACTTTTTGATTATGAGTGAGATTTCAACTCTGGGAAACGATCTGAGCAATATTATACAATAATGTAAGTTAGATTCTTTGTTTATACTTTTTATTTTGATTAAACTGTCTGCATTTATTATAACTGTAGGTTCTTGTAATCTTTTTCTGTAACCTACACACTTTGTGTATATTAAATCTAAACGTTAATAAGTAACACTTTGCGCTCTGATTGAACTGTTGCACACTTTGTAGAGAGTAAATTACATTTTCAGACAAATTTAGTTTTTCTTAATAAACAGAGACCAGAGGATCTGTACATCTTTTAATACGTTTGGTGGTGGTAGCGGATATAGCTAAAAAGACAGCACAACCCCCTTATAACGCTGTGCTTGGGGTCCAAAGAATCACATTGCGTTATAAGCGGATCGCATTAGAAATAATGTGCAATTGTATGCATTGTACAATAACGTATTTAAGATACCAATAATCGTGTTGTAAAGTATTCATAAATACAAAAATTGGGAGCCACGCTTGCATCGTGTTATAAGCGGATTCGCGTTGTAATGGATCGCGTTATAACGGGGTTCAGCTGTATATATATATATATATACAGGTGCGCCGACGAGTATTCTAAAACTTGCCTTAAACTTGCCTTGGAAAATCTGGGGCTATCACCAACAAGATCCAGGTACATGCTGGGTACATGCTGCAACATTTCAGTGAAATTTCTGCAGAGAGTAATGGCCCATCGGATTAACACAGCAGGGGTCCCTGGCAGTCCCATTCAGTTTGAATGGGACTGCCAGGGACCCCCGCTGTTAATCCGATGGGCCATTAGTCTGTCTGCAGAAATGTCACTGAAATGTTGCAGCATGTACCCAGCATGTACCTGGGTCTTTTTGGTGATTGCCCCAGATTTGTTTTAGAATACTCGTCGGCACTACAGTATTGTAACGGAGTAAGGATAAATATTAACTCCTTTGAAGTACCTTGTGAAGGAGAAAAGGTGAAGCAGCGAGTTGGCTGTGTGTATTGACCCTGATTGCATACATTAGATAAGTCACATGCTCACGTGTGCTGTTCCTTCCAGATGGTATATTGGGAGGGATAAAGGAGAGATATTCATCTGAGGGACCATGCGTGGAGAAAAGTGACTCCACTGGATAGCTGTGTGTATTAACCCTTGTCCCATATACAGCTCATGGGCTCACAGGTGTGCCATACGTGACAGGTTATATCACACTGCGAATATGATTTTACCTGTCATGGTAGGGAGATGTACCAGAGTTGGACTTTTCTGCCCTTTAGGTTTTTTTGTTGTGACCTTAACAAACATTGTGTTGTTTTTATTTTGAAAATACTAAAATGTGTCGTTTAGAAAAACTAAGTTTCAGGGGCCATCAAGACATTAATTTCCAAAATATGCTTTTTTTCTGTTATTTCTTATATTTACAAAGTTTTCTGGGCAATTTCGATTTTGCTCTGCTGTGTTCATCAAAACTTTTTTTTTATTTTTTAAAGCAAGGGATAAAGGCTCATTTAGGCACATGTGAAGAGAGGATGGGTACTATATGTCTAAAAGGTTAAAAAGAAAATATTTCTGAAAGTTCAGCTTGTACAGTAGCTGGGCTGTTTATTTACTGTACCTGCGTGAGAAATAAAGGTAGTCTGTAGCTTGCACTTACAGCTTAGTAACTAACATCTATATATCTTTTACATCCTCAGTGGAATGTTTAGAAGTGCTCAAAAACAGAAAACTTTTAAACTCAAAATGATAATACACCGACACTAAAACAAGAGGACTTCATGCTGATATGGTGGGTTTTAATCCACTACCATAATTTTTTGTAATATTTCTCCCTGCCTCTCTGTGAAATTTACATTTTTACAATTAACCCCTCTTCCCCCCAGCATCCCCACCCCCCTGCACACTGCTGATGGATGGATGGTCTCACGGTCCCTTTCATCCGTGTAATGCCCTGTCTATTTCTTCTCTGCATCCTCTGCCTTTGATGGCTATCTTGTTTTTCTTCTTTTGCATCTGTGTTAAGCTCATGGAATCGCCGTATATTAGTATTGCTGACCTGAGGAAGAGAGGGGAACTCTTGAAAACTTGTCTTAAAATATCTATTGTCAGTCCAAATAAAAATAAAAGGTATCACCTAATACAGAAGTACTCATTTACTCTGCACTATCGCAACTGGACCAACACGGCAATTTCTACTTAATACTGTATATCTTTTAACATTTGTTGATGTCGAAAGGTATGTAAACCTCGTGGTATTACCACTGGGCATGAACAGTATACAGTACTTACTTCTGGGTAGTAAGACATGAGTCATGTCAGCTGTCTCCAAAAGCATAATATTACGTAATAATCATAATTAGTCTGGTCTGTATGTGCGCCCTGATTTTGAGATACTTTCTGGAGATATCCAAGGTAGATAAAACATGGCGATGCATCCTATAAGAAACAATTGACTAAAAGTGTTTTTCGTTAAGCAGGGTCATGTCCTATATACATGTCCTATATACATGTCCTATGTTTTATAAACACACAGAGACCGTGGAGAAAAAAAAATGATGCCGGGAAGCGCTGAAATGCTAAAGTCCCTTTTTGCATGAAGTAACCCATATCTTCCCTTATTTTCAGGGACATGACTAGCGGAGTAAAATGGGTGAAAAGTAACTTTGTAAATGAGGACTTTCCCCCCCAGATGTGTCTGTATCTGTATAACAAGGTGGGCTGCTCTGGAGCTTAATACATTGGGCCCATGTCTGATTTTTTTCCATGTTCCATAGAAAACAGCTGTGGCTTAAATGGCTGTGATGGTTCATAACAGCTGGAAACCTACGCCTCAGAAATACTGTCTCTCTCTTTTTAGTGTGTGCTAAATGCAGGCTGGTTTTGCTTAATAATAGCAAATTATGGTTTTCAGGCACCAACCGTGAAGATTCATTCACCAAAATGGTAATTTTTTTTTCTTTTCAGCCACCCAAATAGCTATAATTACAACAGGCTAATTATAAGGCAGCAACTTTTTGCCTCATGCCATTGTCAAAAAATGTGACTTGTTGCTAATGCTAGAATGGAATAAATTGCATATATATTGTGCAATTAAATAGCCATTTCTTGAATCAATTTAACAATTAGATGACGCTTGGTGCCTTTACACATGCATTGTAAGTGGTTTTCATATTTTTACATCCGTATTTTGGCAAATGTTGAGTGAAATGTTATGCTTCAAAACCATCAATTTTGGAGATGAATTGATGCTAAAAGTTATGTTGAATACACCCCACTTTTACATGAACACATCATGGCACTTTGGCGTTCATTTGCTCTGCTTGTATCAGCGAACAATTTGAGGAGTGGTTACATGGAGTAAAAAGGAGTTACATGATGCATATTTCAATTAAATCTAGCAATTTCGGAATAATTTTCTTTCACTCATCTATCATATATAAAAACGGAATAAACAAGTTGGTAAAATTTCTCACAGATGCTCAAAGGGGCAGAAAAGGAAATAATTATATACACATGATTGAGACCCTATTTTAAAAGCCTTGATGATATTTCCAGTTATTACTATGGGTTAGAACAGCGGTGCGCAAACTGGGGGGCGGGAGAATTTCTAGGGGGGCGTGGCGGTTACAGACTTACCTGCTGCCAGCCGAGTCTTCAGCGACACGTCGCCATGGCAATGCGGCGTCAAATGACGCAATGTGGTGACGTGACGTCACATGACCCGCGACGTCATTTGACGCCGAGCCATTGAGAGAGGGGGGGGGGAGGGGCGCGAATGCTGCGGCTCCCGGGAAGGGGGCCGCAGCTCAAGAAGTTTGCGCACCCCTGGGTTAGAATACAACATGGCAGACCTGTTAGAGCTACTTTCAATTATATTTGTTCCAGCCAAACGAAAAGTTTTGGGGATTCATGTGGAAAAATATCCATGAATATTTGACCACATCGCTTGATCAATTTTAGGCAAAAGATACGTTTTATATTCTTTGCAGAATGATGATAATACTACTGCTGCTAATAAAAATAATGAATTGTTCTGGCAATTGTATAATCCATCCAAATTGTCATAGAGTAGTGATTCCCAACAGGGGGATCAGGAACCCCTGAGGGTTCATGAGGTGTCCCTACCACAACAAAAAAAATAATGGAATGGTGGATCCCAGCAAGTATAGTGGGATCCTGAGTCTGTGTGAGCATCTTAGGCCTCGTTCAGGGTGCAGGCTTCGGAGGGAGGGCGAGCTGCCGTGGGACACAATGTATTCAAATTGAATACTGGTTGTCAGGGTAGCAGCTGCCCTGTCTCCGAAGCCAGGAGTTAACGCTGGCTACAGTTTCAATAAACAAAAAATTCGTTTTTTGAAGCTGCAGCAGCGTCACTGGGACCTCGGCAGCCAATTAAATCATTCTTGAGAATGATTTCATGACTGCAGCCTCGATCCCTAACCTCAGGTCTGTAGCCCCGCCCCCTCCTCAACTCCTGAAAAAGTCTGCTGGGGATGTACACACATCGCCCAGCAGACTGCCGCCCGCCCTCCCGAACGCCCGCCCTCCAACTCCTGCCTCTGGCATCCTGAACGAGGCCTTATTGTAGGTGGTAAAGCGATCAATTACAGCAGGAGCTTCCAATGTCTCTTCCGACAATGCTTTGCATCCACTGTGGCAGGGCATTGTGGGGTGTGGCTTTAGAAGCTCCCGCAGTAATGGACAGCTAGTATGTCTGCACACACTAAGGTGCATTTTGGGGGCTTATTAAGTGTGTTACCTCCACGAGTTAAGGACACTATATTGCCTTGGATCGGTCACATAGTTTTATTAGCAATAGTCTGATGAGTAGACAATAAGATTTAATGATAAGGAGTTGATGGAATAAATATTTTGTAGCAGGGGGTGCACAATGTAAAAATAGGTTGGAGGAATTCGTGGATGGCGGTGCAACTGCCTTGGAAAAAAGCGTGATAGGTTGGGAACTGCTGTCAGAGGAATAGTGAAACAGCAAAGTCTACATAACGCCCATGTAGAAGTATTCATTGTGCATATAGGTATTAGGACCTCACAACATCACTGGATTTAATTTCATATTTTGTATCTGAGGAACTCAGATACTGGGCCAGCAAAAACATGTCTCTGCCAAAATCAGACTGTATGTTGTGTTTAGAACAATACTTAATGTAATTGTAATTTGCAAAATTTTTTTACGAGAACAAAATAAAAGTTGAAATACAAAAGAACAAAAGCAACTAAAAAAGCGTGTGTAAACGCTGTATATACATACAGTGTATATATATATATATACATATATATATATGTATATATATATATACACACACACACACTTCCTGGATGTCGCCTTTTGTCGGATCATTCCGTCTGCTGGGGATGATCACACATCGCCCAGCAGACGGAGGCGCGCACACGCGCACACTGTTCATGACGTCACATGATGTCTCGTTGCCATGGCAATGTGACGCCGCGCCGTCAAATGACATCATGACATCACATTGCCATGGCAACGCGACTCATGGCATCATTTGACACTGTGATTCGGAAGGAGAAGGAGGGCAGCAGCAGGGAGGCGGCCACAACATGTAGGTGCCATGGGGTGGCGGATCTTGAAATCCGAGTGTGTATCTATGTATGTGTGTTTATTTACACACTTATACGCTTTGGCCAAAGGGTTAAATAAATTACCTTTTTTTCAAGAGATATATAGGTATTTCACTGTGTATTTTTGTTACATTGGATGTTGCTCTGGACTTCTTTGTTTCTTGTTTTATACAATTAGCCACGCCCAGTAGCACTCCTTTTGACACTTGTATACATATATATTTTTTGTGGTAATTTGGGGGGGTTTCTGAGAGATTGCTGGGTATATATATATATATATATATATATATATATATATATATATATATATACATATATATGCAAATGTAAATATACTGTATGGTCATTTGCATGTCTCAGGCAGGTCTGCCACCCCGCCTTTCCCCATTATCACCCAGCACACAGCACTTCCACTGCAGCAAGGGATTCCGGGAAATGACAGCCGACAGAGCTCCGCGCGGGGCGGGGGAAACTACTATGCCACCTCACACAGTAGCGCGCACGCACTCACCTCCCCGCCGCCGTGCACACACCAGCGGGACCTGCACCCTCACACACTAGCGCAGGGGTCCCCAACCCCAGCCGCCGCAGCCTGCTGAGCGTGTGCAGTCTTCCTGCACGCTGCTGCTGCCTGAGGGAGGAGATGCTCCCTGGTGGTGGCGGTTGTTGTTGTTGCTGTTGCTGCTGCTGCTGGGGGGGTTTCCGTTTTTTCCCTCCCCCAGCTCCGTTTTTGTCACCCCCCCAGCTCCGTTTTTATCCCCCCCCCCCCAGTTCCGTTTTTGCCGCCCCCAGCTTCGTTTTTGTCGCCCCCCAGCTCCGTTTTTGTCCCCCCCCGCTCCGTTTTTGTCCCCCCCAGCTGTTTTTGTCCCCCCCCACCAGCTCCGTTTTTGTCCCCGCCAGCTCCATTTTTGTCTCCCCCCAGCTGTTTTTGTCCCCCCCGCTCTGTTTTTGTCCTCCCCAGCTCTGTTTTTGTCCCCCCACAGCTCCGTTTTTGTCCCCCCACAGTTCCGTTTTTGTACCCCACAGCTCCGTTTTTGTCCCCCCCAGCTCCGTTTTTGTTCCCCCCAACAACCCCGTTTTTGCCCCCCCCACACACTCACAGTGACACACAGACACACACACAGTGACTGACACATACAGTGACTGACACATACAGTGACTGACACACTGAAGCACACAGTGACTGACACACTGACACACACAGTGACTGACACAGTGACGCACACAGTGACTGACACACAGTGACAAACACACACACAATGACTGACACACAGGGACTGACACACAGACACACACAGTGATTGACATACACACACCGTGACAGACACACTGACACACACACTGTGACATCATCCCGAAACCATACCCCCCGGTCCGTGGAAAAATTGTCTTCCACGAAACCGGTCCCTGGTGCCGAAAAGGTTGGGGACCGCTGCACTAGTGCGCCACTGCCACTCCGGGGGGGGAGGGTGGGAAGCAGGAGAGAGGGGGAGCAAGTCCACACATACTGACTGAAACACACACACACACAGACTGACTGACACACACACACTGACTAACACACACACACACAAACACACACACACACACACACACACACACACACACACACACACACACACACACACACACACACACACACACACACACACACACACACTGACTGACTGACACACACACACTGACTGACTGACACACACACACTGACTGACTGACACACACTAACTGACACACACACACACACACACACACACACTGACTGACACACACACACACACTGACTAACTGACACACACTGACTAACTGACACCCACTGACTAACTGACACACACACACACACACACTGACTGGCTCACACACTGACTGACTCACACACACTGACTGACACACACACACTGACTGGCTCACACATTGACTGACTCACACACACTGACTGACACACACACACTGACTGACACACACACCCCGACTGACACACACACACTTCCCCCCTCAGTCAGCTCAGCTGCCAAGCACACAGGGGGAATCCCAGCTGGCAACAGGGGGGTGGGGGCGGAACAGAGCTGTGAACGGGGGGGAACAAAGTGTTGAAGGGGGGTAACGGAGCTGTCAAGGGGGGGCGTATTGCTCTGAACGGGGGAGAAAGAGAGGGGGGAGACAGTGGAAGGGAGAGAGAGGGGGAGCGGAGAGAGAGGGGGAGCCAGAACATTAAATCCCGGGCAACGCCGGTTATATCAGCTAGTGTGTGTGTATATATATATATATATATTCTAGCCGAATATAGTAGATGTCCCCCAAACATGAAAACTTGAAATACATAGCAATGGGGCTTTGGGCTTTGTACCATAAAACTGCCCACCAGTGATTTATTGAAGTGCAATTAGTGATTTGAATATAATTAACTACAGGCATACCCCGCATTAACGTACGCAATGGGACCGGAGCATGTATGTAAAGCGAAAATGTACTTAAAGTGAAGCACTACCTTTTCCCCACTTATCGATGCATGTACTGTACTGCAATCATCATATACGTGCATAACTGATGTAAATAACGCATTTGTAACAGGCTCTATAGTCTCCCCACTTGCACACAGCTTCGGTACAGATAGGGAGCCGGTATTGCTGTTCAGGACGTGCTGACAGGCGCATGCGCGAGCTGCCGTTTGCCTATTGGGCGATTATGTACTTACTCGTGAGTGTACTTAAAGTGAGTGTCCTTAAACCGGGGTATGCCTGTATTAACAAATAATTTCAATACAACCTTTTGGGGGTGAATGTATGAAGGTTAAGAATAGTTTTTGTAGCTGAACTACAGCATATTGCAGTTTCATCACAATATGAAATTTGTAAATCAGGTTTGTTAAATTTTATTTAGATTATTACGTCACTTCAAATCTGGTAAAGATTTTGGCGCAGGGAAAGTAAATAATAACTTCTCACCAAATGTAAAGCTGATACACACGCAATATCTTGTTGGAGCAGAGTACCTAGACATAAGATACTGTAATATTGCTTGCTTAAACAATTTAATAACAACGTGTGGTTATTGCGTAGATCCATCTGTACTAAGTGTTCTGCAGCCTCACGGTGCTTCTTATCAGTTGTAAATTGGGACTGATACTGCATTTCATTGATTGAAGTTACTTGGGGAAACCGTCTGGGGTTGGAATTGGGTGGAGAGTTGGGGTTGCAGTTGGTTGGAGTTGGATGGAGGGTTGGAGTTGGTTGGAGTTGGATGGAGGGTTGAAGTTGGTTGGAGTTGGATGGAGGGTTGAAGTTGGTTGGAGTTGGATGGAGGGTTGGAGTTGGATGGAGGGTTGGAGTTGGATGGAGGGTTGGAGTTGGTTGGAGTTGGATGGAGGGTTGGAGTTGGTATGTTGGAGTTGGGGTGGGTGGGTTGGAGTTTGTGGGTGTTTTGGAGGGCTGTTATTTTTTTATTTTGGACCTATTTGGATTAGTGATATTTTTCTGTGTTATATTGTTTGGAGTCTTATGTTGTTTTATTTTGTACTAGCTGAGAGACCCGGCTTTGACCGTGAGTTAAATTTCCCGCTATGAGGGGGGGGGGGGGACAGTGGACAGGAGGGGGGGGGGACAGTGGACAGGAGGGGGGGGACAGTGGACAGGAGGGGGGGGCAGTGGAGAGGAGGGGGTGGGGGGACAGTGGACAGGAGGGGGTGGGGGGAGTGGACAGGAGGGGGTGGGGGGTGACAGTGGACAGGAGGGGGGACAGTGGACAGGAGGGGGGACAGTGGACAGGAAGGGACGACAGTGGACAGGAGGGGGGGACAGTGGACAGGAGGGGGACGACAGTGTGTGTGTGTGTGGCCGTGTGGCCGTGTGGCCGAGGGGGAAGAGAGTGGCAGTTGGGTGACGTCAGACCCACCAATCTGATTGGCCAGAGGCTGAGGACCTGTCAGATTCACCGCAGCTAGTACCAACCTTTCGATTTTATATATTAAGATACTATGTCACTGCCACATGTGATTAGCAATACAAATGAAGCTGTGACACTTAGTGATGCATTTACTAGGGTAAACTGCTCTGATACAGTTATTATAAGAATAAATCTTATGTAGTGGTTTAAATAAACTTGTGTGTTAACGCAAGTGGAATATTTCCAGGAATGGTTTTTTTTGTTAATTTCATATTTTTAGCCAATAACAGACAGGAGTCATTTTTTATGACTGTAGCCATTGTTCTGTATAAACAATTCATGTTGTAAATGGTATTTTCAGAGAAGGTAAGATGCTTAGAGAAGTGGTTTGAACTTGATCTAGCGAGCTGTGGTCTCATTATACTGTGTTTCTCTGGTTTCGTCACATCGTGCCTGGTGACTGGAGTTGCACGCTGTCACGTGAAAAGCTTAACACTTTGACTATAATCCAGCCCATTACTTCCGCTGGAAAAGCTGGAAAAGGAGGTTAAATTATGTTTTGTGAGCTTTATTCATTAAAGTCTGGCGTGGGTTATTGTACATCGTTTGTGGTGGTTTATTGGACGTAACACTGTCTTTTGTCCCAAATATTTAAAAAATTTCACAGTTTAAAACTGCAAGGCAAACAACATTAGCACAAGTTTCTCCAACATTTTCAATATTCTCACCGAAGCTTACAATGAAATGCATAGAGTGACACACAAAGGTTTCTCCGTTTATATGTGAAATCACGCCTTGTGGCAGTGACAAGGTTAACCCACGTTTAACTGTTTTGCTGCTAGAGGGGCAACTGCAATGCATTGCAGGCCCACCCGGCGGTTCATGACCTTAGATGGGTTAATCTTGGTGATTTTCTCATTTCTGTCCTTGCAAATGCTGGAGGGGACAGCGTTACATTGCAGCACCACTGCCGGGACGAAAAATGTCATATTACAGGGTGCAGTGAGGATGTATTGCACTCACTGCATATACTAGTATAGAGTGCACTTTGAAACTTTTCAGTTGCACAAGTCTGGAAAAATACCCTGACATTTTACTAGTCAGCCAGAAATGTATATTGACTGGGATTATATTGACTGGGCAAATGACTATTCCTCCACCCTGTAAATATATAAGTGGATACAAATATACCGGTAATATTCCCCACACTACCTCTTATTTAGTTGATGTTGTTTTCTCCTGAGCAGCTCAATGATTGTGCTTGTGTATATATGTTCCCAAACATTCTATGTCCTCTCTCTTTCATGTACCCCCTTCCACCACCTCTGCTCTTTCTTATCACTACTCAGACCTCCCAAATGAATAAGATGTGGGGCTTTGGGCCAAAAAAGGACAGCAACTAGAGCAGGGGCGGCCAACTTCAATCCTCAAGGGCCACCAAGAGGTCAGATTTTCAGGATATCCCTGCTTCAGCACAATGACTGAGCCACCTGTGCTGAAGCAGGGATATCCTTAAAACCTGACCTGTTGGTGGCCATGGAGGAATGGAGTTGTTCACCCACCCCTGAACTCGAGCAAAACTATCCTCAAGGATGCTCTGAGAAGCACACTGAAGCTTACAATAAAAGGCATAGGCCGCGATTATAGTTGTGGCGTGCGCGCGCGTGCGACTGACCATGTGACGTCACGCGGGCCTGTCGCTCGTGCGAAACATGCACCGAGGCTGGAGGCGATGGGGAGGCGTGGCGGGCGCGTCACCAGGCTGGTTCGCCCTCATTGGTTGAACCGCTCACGTGACACGGCCGTCGCGGGAAAAAAAATAATTCATTTGTTTTTTTAACAATCGCCCGCGCGATCGCTCTGCAACGCATTTGTACTCGCGGCACGCGATGTCGAGCACGCGCCCACTATTATCGCGGCCAAAGAATGACAAACAATACGTGACATTCACTCCAACCTACTGACATTGTACAGGCTTGTCATTCCTAAATAGTCCCGCAATGCACTGACTGAATGGGTCATTTAGTAGTGCAGTACAGCACAAACCAAACACATTTGGTTTATATTGCTGGATCTGACCCTTTTTTATGCTGGAAGGATGCTGCCTGGAATGCTAGAAGTGGTCCTGTCTTTCCAATGAAAACGTACCTCTGTATACTTCAAGCACTGATTATTTGCACAACTACATTTTTTTCAAAATGGTAGCAGAGATTCTTTGTTTTTACTCTGCATCCCCACAGCACATAAACATTACACAGATTGTATTGTGACATCACACCAATCGCATGCAAACAAACCGTTGCAATGGCTCGCCTTGTGATAGCAAGTATATATCTTGAAATCCACCTTACAAGTTCTATATGAATGACTGCAACAAAATTCTAAGCAGTTCTCTGAAAATAGAGAGAGTGTACCTGTTCCGGTTTGGAAGAGGTGTTTCAGCGGGCACCACGAATGAAAAAGCCCATGCTTGGGTGAAACGCGTTAGAGGTGCAGGGGCATCCTTTTTCCCCCCTCTTTTTAACTATGCTTCAATAAAGGAACACTTTACAGCACAGTCCAGCATTTGCTACGTTTTTCCTGCCTCGTGGTGCCCGCTGAAACACCTCTTCCAAACCGGAACAGGTACACTCTCTCTGCATTTCTTGTCAGCTATGGAGCACACAGAACCGGCGTTCACACCACATGTGAGTAAACCTGCTGCTTAAATGAGAGCCACCCCAGGCATACAAGATTATTCAATTCAGGGAAACTGCAGAGGTCAAGGGGGGGTTTAAACACTCCCCACTTACAACTCCGCACATCTCTGTTATACCTGGTGCCATATAGGGGTTCAATGCATATAGCCTCAAGCATGCAATACCACACCAAGTGATCCGGTTTAAAACGCAGTTAAAAACATTATTTTACAATTATTGTGGGTCACATATGCTCTGTAGCACTGGTTAACTGGGGCCACTTACCCCTTACATTTTTGTTCTCTGAAAATAAGTTAATCTATCTGTAGCATATTTGCACTACATACATATGATTTGTAATCATTTTAAACCATTAGTTTTCAACACTTTAATTTTTCCATTGAAATTTCTTTCCCCGCTCCCATGTTGAGGGCGAACACTTGTTTTTTTTCCCTTGGGTGATTTGTTTTTTTTCTTAGGAGTAAACATGTTCTTCAGTGCAGTACACCTGTGAGAGTCCCAAAAAAATAATATGCTAAATATTACAGATATAATGATAAGGAGAGAAGATCACCGCTCCAACCCAATATCCAATCGACGTATAGACGTCATACAAGGGTGCATATGGGAGAAAAAAGTATTAGAATACATGGTCTGGTCAAAGAAGATCAGAATAGATCCCACAATGTTCCACACAGCCTAATAGCTTCTTATTAAGCAACCAAATAGTTATTGTATCAGTGGACTACATTAGGACGAATAAGGAGACTACTCATAGTAGTTACTTCTCAGGGTTGGTATGTCACAAAAAATAACAACATTTTATTTAACAAATATTAACTTGCATGTGTGTTTGTTTACAGTGTAAACATTTAAAACCCCAGGGTAAGGTAAAGGTTCGCTGCAATTTTCTGGTCATTTGAAAATTGTATCATATGCAGGAGAATTTCCAACGCATCTGATCAGAGTTGCTTTTAGGGTTCAGGGTTCCTCAGAATTTCACTTGGGGTTCCTTAACAAAAAAAAAAGGTTGGAAACCACTGTTACAGACCTTCCAACATTTGGCACATGAAAATAAGTATACTTTAGTTCAGGGAAGCGCAAACTTTTGCTGCTGCGCCCCCCTGTCTTGCCTGCCTTGGTGCTCGCACCCCCCACCCTACCTTGGAGCTGTGTCATGTGACGTCACGTGACCCGCGGCGTCATTTGACGCGTGTGATGTCACATGACCGCATGGCGACGCGTCACAGAGCGGCTGAATCATGGTAAGTAGAGAGTTGCAGAGGCCTCACACGATCCCCAGCATTTCATTTAAAGGCCTTGAGGTAGAGCGCGAGGCCTCTGCAACTGCCTGCGCCCCCCCCCCCCAGCAAAATCTCCCACCCCCCCTGGGGTGCGCACCCCCCAGATTGTGCTCCCCTGCTTTAGTTTGTCTGAGCTGGATGGAAGTACTTGAAAGCGATTCCTATCAAAAGCCTCTAAACCTACAGTATGCAGTTTACTACGCACCAAAAATCTTTTTGTGTTTACGAACATATGTGTTTGTACAGTATGCACACACAGAGGAGACCTGTACTTGGAAGAAATGGTTTGTCCATGTTGTGTTGGCTGCACATTGCAAAGAGAAAGGTTACTGCTGAAACTTTGGAATTGTACACTCACTAGGGGGAATATTTTTTCCTTTGCTAAAAAAATAAATAAATGCTTATCGCATCTATATTTTTAATATAGTAACAATCCCCCAACTGATCAAATTGCAGCAGTCAGACAGTGGAGCTGTTATCAGATTTCACACATTGGAAGTAATAGATACTATAGATTTAGCCAGTCATCAATAGGCACAAGTTGCAAAGGAACAGGTACTGTATCTACTCAATAGGTACAGTTGGAGGGTATGTTATTTCCAAGCTTCGTACCGTTCCATTATGTAATAAGGCCCCTGCCACATAGATCTTAGATTATCTATTCAAAAATCCCATTCTTTTCAGCAGGAACACACATGGGATAAGGATATAATCATTTTTGCACTTGAGAAAAACAAGAGCAAATATCCTACCAAAAGGAAACACTACTAGATGGACTGGAGTTAGTTTAACTAATTGTAGGTGCCGCTGTGCAAATAATACCTGGTTTGAAGTGCAGAATACTTCACACGTGCTAGTTGTTAAAGGTGCCGTCCCCGCCTAGTATCACAACAAACCAATGTTAGTAATAGTAGTGGGTGAGGGAAGATCTGAATTATTCCATTTTTTTGTTGTTATGTTTCTTAAAAACATGCATACATACATTACATAATGCGTTATGTTCATTTATTTAGGCTGAAAGTAGGGAGGGGTTTGATTTCCTCTAGCTGCTCTATTTTGTGTGATGTCTTTGGTATTGTGCAGGACTTTGCATAGGTAAAGTGTACCCCCTGCTTAACATTAGTGGTCCCCTGACAGGGATAAATCGTGGGTTTCAGGTAGAGAAGACAATATGGCCACTGTGTTGTTTGTATGTATGTATTTATATCTTTATTTATATAGCGCCCACAGTGTACTCGGCGCTTTACAAAGACAATACAGTACAGGGTATTATAATACAATAAGCGCAACAAAGTCAGACAATAGGAAAGGAAATGCCTGCCCTGGAGAGCTTACAATGTAAGTGGTATGTTAGATTGTTGGGAAATTTACAAGGGCAGCAGGTGAGGGAATAAGTGCAGTAGATGGCAGTGCTTGTCAGGAGTGACTGTGGGACAATAGCCATGTGTCCAGGCTATTAAGATGCTTCATTTAAGAGGTGGGTTGTCATGTTTGTTTTGAAAGTGGAGAGTGAAGGTGCTTGATGTATACAGAGTGTGAGGGAGTTCCATAGATAAGGTGCAGTAAGGGAAAATAATTTAAAGCAAGAGAGAGCTGTAGAGGTGAAAGGGGTGGAAAGGAGATAGTTATGGGTAGAGAGCAGGGACATAGCGAAAGATCAGAGCTCATACGTAGGAAGGAGAAGATGAGTGGAGAGCCTTAAAGGCAAGGAGGAGAACTTTGTAAGTGATCCAAAATGCGATGGGAAGCCAGGAGAGGGATTTAAAGAGGAGATGAGCGGATACTGTTTTTGGAGAAAGTGAAGTTATTCTAGCAGCCAAATTGTAGATTAATTGTAGGGGAGAAAGTTGTGAGGCAGGGAGACAGCCGTATGTTACAGTAATCCAGACGGGAAAGGATAAAGGCGAGCATTAGAGTTGTAGTAGTAGATTGACAGAGGAAAGGGTGGATCTTGGCAATAATACTGAGGAAGAAGTGACACGTTTTGGCAATGCCATGAATGTGAATGGTCAGGGAAAAGTCAAATGTCACTCCTAGGCAGCGTGCTTTGGCTACAGGATAGATGGTAGTACTGTTTACTGTGATGAAAAAGGGGGGTATTAGGCCAGATTTAGGGGGAAATATGAGGAGCTCAGTTTTAGACATACAGTATTAAGTTTAAGGTGGTGGAACACCATCCACGAGGATATAGCCAGGAGGCAATCTGAGACTTGGGACTGGATTGCAGGAGTGAGGATAGGTTTGGATAGATATATCTGGTTATCATGTGCATAAACATGAAAGCCAAAAGAGTTGATGAGGTCACCAAGTGATAGTGTGTAGAGAGAGAGAAAAGGAGAGGTCCTAGAAAAGTTCCATGAGGTACGCCAACAAACAGATGAAGAGAGAACAAAGACATGTTAGCAACAGAGACAGAAAATGTGCAATGTGAGAGGTAAAATGAGAACCAGGAGAGAGATATGTTGCGGATACCAAGAGAATTTAGAATATGCAGGAGAGGAGAATAAATCGACAGTATAAAAAGCAGGAGAGAGATCGAGTAGGATTAGTAGGGAAGTGTGACCTTGGGATTTAGCTTCATGTAGATCATTGACTACTTTAGTGAGCACAGTCTCTGTAGAGTGAGCTGTACGAAAACCAGATTGTAAAAGGTCCAGGAGGGCATGGGAATGAAGAAAGTTGGTCATAAGGGAGACCACGAGACATTCTAGCAATTTGGAGGCAAATGGCAGGAGGGATACAGGGCGCTGGTTAGTAAGGCACATAGGGCCTAGGTTCTTTTTGAGAATAGGTGTGACCACTGCATGCTTAAAGGAAGAGGGGAAAGTGCCAGAGGTCAGGGAGGAATTGAAGATATGGGTGAGAGTGGGGACTAAGACAGATTCAGCTTTACTCTAGTGACCAATTATAAAGCTGCAACATCATTTTGAGATGACATTTCAGCTTCCGGTTGGATGACCCTAGGGTTCAGCTTCAGGGAATCTCCTGGTTCATGTAAGGAAGGGGTGTGCAAAGTTTTCTTCCTGCGCCCCCTGTCTGCTCTCTCCGCCTGCTCGCCCCTCCCCCCCCCCTTCTAGGCTCCAGCGTCAAATGACATCGCGTGACCCCGCCGGGTCATGTGACTCTGGGTTTCCATGGCAACGTCACCCCACGGCGTCATTTGACACCGGGTTTCCATGACGATGCGTCGCTGGAAGGCAAGGTAAGTAAAGTTACAGTGGCCTCACGCCATCCCCGGCATTTAATTTAAATGCCTTCTGGGAAGCGCGGGTCCTCTGTAACCGCCGCACGCCCCCCATTTTGCGCACCGCTGATGTAAGGTAAAAAAAAACCCATACCTTTCTTTGGGAGGATTGCTGCTTTAAGTAGAGCTTGTATGAGTTTCTAGTACTTGTTTAAAGTACATAATTTAAAGAGAGATCTTGGACATTGAATTGAAACGTTTATCACTTGTAGTTTATAAAATGGAGTAAATCCCTTCACTTTATATGCTGGATTTAGCAATGTATAACAGGCTCCTTTAGCAGGGAACAGGTTTATCCTGCTACTAACACGGGCATGTGACTGAAAGTAGACTCTAGGTGTAGCAGGTATCACATCCATTCATCTGCTTAAGAGAACACATTTCAGGCCGATCGTAGATCATCAAATTACTTCTGTCGCAGAAACCTCTTCACACACAGCTATGAGGGAGAGAGAGATAGGGAATGACCACCTCACATTTGTACTAAATGAAATCGAGTACTGTTAGCTGTTATCACGGCTGTATTCATAAGCAGTTTTTCTGCGCGTGGCTGCTTCACCCATAACTTTGAGACCCCATAACTAGAGATGGGTGAAAAATTTTTGTTTGGCGGATTTCGACCCGCCTCGGATCGGCCGGTTCCTTTGGTTCCGTGGGTGTCCGCAAATCCGTCTCAAAAAGGGCGATTAGTCATTTCCGGATTTTTTTTATCACCGCAATCCGATCCACGTATTCCGCAATCTGCTGGCGGATTTGACGTATCCACCAGCAGATTGCATTGCTAGTATCCACCAGCGGATTGCATTGCTAGTATCCACCAGCGGATTGCATTGTTAGAATCCACCAGCGGATTGCATTGTTAGAATCCACCAGCGGATTGCATTGTTAGAATCCACCAGCGGATTGCATTGCTAGTATCCACCAGCGGATTGCATTGCTAGTATCCACCAGCGGATTGCATTGTTAGAATCCACTAGCGGATTGCATTGTTAGAATCCACCAGCGGATTGCATTGCTAGTATCCACCAGCGGATTGCATTGCTAGTATCCACCAGCGGATTGCATTGTTAGAATCCACCAGCGGATTGCATTGTTAGAATCCACCAGCGGATTGCATTGTTAGAATCCACCAGCGGATTGCATTGTTAGAATCCACCAGCGGATTGCATTGTTAGTATCCACCAGCGGATTGCATTGCTAGTATCCACCAGCGGATTGCATTGCTAGTATCCACCAGCGGATTGCATTGTTAGTATCCACCAGCGGATTGCATTCAATGGCGGTTTTTGATGAATCTGCACGGATTGAAACTGGGACACTCCGTCGGACTTTACCCCGCGGAACTGATTTTGAATAGAAAGCTCGGGAATTTTCGCTAAATTGATTATGACAGTTTCGACCGTCTCTACTAATAACCCCAGTTCCAGAGATGAATCTCCTGCTTGTAATTCCTATCCCAACCAAAAAGGCTTTGTTGCTAATATTTTGTCATTCATCCTTTTGTATGTATTCCAAGAGATTGTTTATAAATATATTTACATTGTAGAAAGTTATTGTCGTGTGCACATTATGTTATTGGCAAAAAAGCCTGCATACCTTGAGACCCATATTTCACAAGCAGTGTTAGGCAATAAGACACCTTCCAGCACCATAAAAACACCTGCAAGTGAGTGGGCTGTACTGGGCCTTCCAGTGCTGGAAGGTATCGTATGACATAGCACCGTTTAGTAAAGATGGCCATGAATGAGTTATGATAGTTTTCTATAATGGTTAATCAAACTATTCTTATTATTAATATTATTGTTGTAATTTATTTATAAAGCACCAGTTTATTCCGCAGCACAGTATAACGGGGGACCAGAATAACATACAGAATAAGAACAAATGAACGTAAACTGATACAGTAGGTACTGAGGGTACATTGAGTTATATCTGTACATCTCATGTGCACTTACCAGAACACCCTTCTTCTGCCTCTGTATGTTCTCCCCACTTACCACTTGGATTGTAAACTCTTCGGGCAGGGGCTCCTTTTCCTAATGTTACTTTTATGTCTAAAGCTCTTATTCCCATTTTGTTATAATATTATGTCATGTATATTGCTGCTGTAAAACGCTATGTATCTGAATGGCGCTATATAAATAAAAATATACTGTATGCTACATACCTACATCTGTGAAGCCTACAGTAATACATTAGATGTTTCACAGATCCAAATCTAGATGTAATCTCCAATTAACTGTAACTGTAAGGCTCTTGGGTTAGGAAATATAAACATGTATAAATTACAGTACATGTAGGACTCCTGCAGTCTTTTACTCTTTGGCACAGAGAAGGACCCCCCCCCCCCCCACTACCATAATAGTCCATAATGGAAATCAACAATAAATGTGGTAATATTAGTTTACAATATGAAATCTGGTTTCCCTGGGAGTTCCACATTTATGTTGCGCCACTCGAGATAAAAGTTCTAGAGAAGGTGAACTTCCTGAATACCTTATATTTGATGTGGTGCATACAAGAGGAGCGCCTTTGCAGCTGTTGCCCTGATGGGTACCATTATTGAGAGTATGAACTTAAAATATGTGGGAAGTATCACAATGGAATGATTTATGTGGCAAACTACAGTGCCACGTACTCTGTCACTAATCTGAAGGAGGCAGGTTGTGTGACACTGCACATACATATTTATTTACTTAAGAGGTTACAGGATCATACTTTGTGGCAGTGTGGCAAAGAATATTGTGCAGTGTAAGCCGAGATTTCCCCAGAAATGAGAACCGGTGCTCAACACTGGACAGAAGACATAAACTGTATTGTAAAAGCGCAATCCCTGTCTAAATCAACGTGGAGATAAACCCATTACACGAGAGAGGCCAGTGGCAAGTACTACCCTTTAAAAAAATGCTACATCCTCCCTATATTCCTCTAATTGTCTCATGCTATTGGGTCTCTCTCTCATTGGAAGATAGTAACATCAGTCTGGAATTAAAGCGTCATCAAATGGTATCTGGCCACAGTGAGCTATCCCACACAGCCGATATTGTAAGACAAGTTTCTTCCATGGTAGCGACACATTTGAGGCCATATTTACCAAACGGTGCTATGCCATAAGACCCGTTTTGGCCCTTCCAAGTGATTGGTCTGGAAGGTGTCATCTGACATAGGACGCTTCGTAAATAGGGCCCCTCCAAGCGGAGATTAACCCATTCAGTCTGTTTAGTTGAACGCATGTTTTCCCCCCACTGGACAGTAAAGCAGCTACAATACCGGGGTTTCTGACATCAGCATTGTTTTTTCTGTTCTGTGAGCAGTTTCCTGTCCTTCGATATTAATATAACACACAACTTGTTTCAGTAAAAGAACATTTTCACCAGGGGGTATGGCGGGAAGGCGGTTTGTTACACTGCATACAGAGGCAGATAGTGGCTGCATTGTTGTTGTGGATGCTGAAAGATATTTAATACAAAGAGTGCTGTATATTGTTCTCACTTTACATTTGATTTTTTTGCGTTCTCCATTTAACTCCCAATGCCACAGCTTACTCCTTACTTTTCTGTAACGCACAAGAAATTGTTGGGGCTACTATGTCTGTAATGGGCAGAAAGCGAATTCAGTTATTAAAAACACAAGACTAAACTATGAGGCAAAGCCCTGCGGACTGTATTTTTAAAAGACTTCAGCATTATGTGTGCTATGCATTTAGAAAAGCGAGAGGCTTTCTGAAATGAAGGATTGTATTTTTTGTAAAAAGCAGTGGTACTGTGAACCCCTGAGTACTATCACACATGGACCACTGCTACAGAGACAGCCATAAAACACAAGTGCAGCTCCACTTCATTCAGAAAATGTTTGTTATGTTTCACATTCCTTGTACAAGTATCCCGCAGATTTCTGTTGTAAAGAAGACAGGCCAATTTCTGGGACTCTTGGAAATTGCAGCCATTCTGCTCTAGGAGACATGGTTGTAAATCTCAACATTGATGATTGCAAGTTTGGAATTGCTTCTGCATTCTTTCCACAGGCAGGTCTGGGCTCCTAACCAGACTCTAGGAAAAGCTGCATTGTATATTCTGTGCTATTTGCAATTTGGATGGCAGGGCCCTACGGTTTACAAAAGGCTTACATTATGGAACAACCATGGCAGACAATTACTGTTTTGTTACTGTAGGACAGGGGTGCTCAACTCCAGTCCTCAAGTCTCCCCGAACAGGTCAGGTTTTCAGGATATCCCAGCTTCAGCACAGGTGGTTCAATCAGAGGCTGTCAAAGACTGAGCCTCTGATTGAGCCACCTGTGCTGAAGTAGGGTCTGATTGAGCCACCTGTGCTGAAGCAGGGATTTACAGTTGAAATGTTTTGATATATATTGCTATATTTTTGGAATTGTGTTTAGAAAACAGAACTGTTAAAAAGATGAACCATACTTTGTGTTGAAGTGATAACTAAAAATAGTAACGTTAAAATAAAAAAAAAAGCAGTCGCACTTAGAGACATAATGAGATTGCTATAAGCCATTGTGACACATCCACCTGTTTGAGGCTCTTCAGCACAGTCTTCAAGGCTAACAAATCAAAAGAAAATTTGGATTTGATGCTTTTATTTATTTTGAAACAAACAGTGGCGCAGTAAAAAAAAAAAATAAGAGCAAAGAAAAGGCCTCGCTTTTCTTAGAGCTCAGGCTAAACAGATCTTTTAATAGTAACTACCCCACTTAACCATACACAGGTTACAACTGCACCAAAGAAATCATAGGTAGGCTTCCTTGCCTTCTCACAGATCTACCAGGCAGCTTGCCTTTCCCTCAGACTGTGAGAGGCAACAGGTGCTAGGGTCAGGAGTGTCTTATTAGTAACACTGCGCCTGCTGTGTTGCATGCTGGGAATTGTAGTTTTTTTTTCTAAAGAAAACTGAGAAGGGGAAAAGGCTATGAAGGATTGTGTAAGTACCTTCCCTCTACCACTTTCCCCAGGATACTAGCACACCATAACACCACTCTCTTGCCATATGACACTTCTATGTGAAGGATGTTGATTATTTTATGTAAGATGATAGGTTTGAAAGATCAGGAAGCCTGAATAGCACATGCAGGCCGATCCCTAAGTTGTGTGCCGCCCTTAGGCAAGCATTAATGTCCCCCCCTATCCCAATAAAATTCCCTCCCATTTTCACCCTAGCCAGGAAACAGGGGGTCTCCTCCAGAGATGAACTGCATTAATTCCAGCTCCAGGGACCCCCCCTGCCTCCTGAGATACATACCTCCTTAGGGTAGGGGGTGCTGGCATCTCCTATTCGGGTTTAGCTGTGATGTCATAGGCGGCTTCCTATTGAACCATGTGACATGGGGCTTTAAACCTGATGCGGTTCAGCCCCAAAGACCCCCTGCTTCAAACTCGCTAATATTAAAATAATAATAGGTAAATAAAAAAGGAAAGCAGCATTGCCGTTACAGTTTCCATCTTGCCGCCCCTAGGCAGTGCAACATAAGGCAGGGGTGCGCAACCAGGGGGGGGTGGGGTGTGCAACATTTTGTAAGGGAGGGCGCCATGCTTACAGAGGCCCCGTGCTCTTCCCCACATTTAAATTGATTTCCAGGGGAGAGGGCGGGGGTAATTGCCTGTTGCCTGCTTTCCTGACATGTGTCGCCATGGCAATGCGGCGCTGTGTCACAGATAGAGATGCCGGCGAGCAGGAAGGGAGCGTGAGCAGGGGGTGGAGGGACTTCAAAAGTTTGAGCACCCCTGATTAAGGAATACATAGGGACGGGCCTGAGCACACAGACGAATACCACAGAGCACTTGCTGCTTTGTTAGGCTGCGTCCATAGAGGGACAGTCAGCGCTGAGCCGTGCGGCCGCTCCGCGATGAGCCCAGTCATCCTCAATGAGGATGTCTTGAGAGGGGGCTCCCGCGAGCGTCCGCAGGCGTGCTGAGGCGCAGGGATTTGCAGCCGACAGCAGAACCTGTTTCTGAGCGCACGGTCGGCTGAAAACCTCCAATCAGAGCAAAGCAGCGTCAACGTCACGGCGCCGTGCGTGACGTTGACGTCGGCGCTTCGCGGGCTATTGGCCCTGTGACATCAGTGCCCCACCTCCCGATCGCGCACGGTGGCTCGTCAGCTAGTTCATGCAATCGCTCCTGATTGGGCAGACGAGCCTCAGCGCGGAGGAGCGCGGCTCCCCCTCTATGGACGCAGCCTTAGGGTCTCATACTTAGTAAAGCATTTCACAGCTGCAGTGTACACCAGGGTGGCCAACTCCCGTCTGCAAGGGCCACCAGCAGGTCAAGTTTTCAGAATATCCCTGCTTCAGCATAGGTGGCTCAGTCTTTCACTGCACCACCTGTGCTGAAGCAGGGATACCCTGAAAACCCGACCTGCTGGTTCACCTTGGAGCACTGAAGTTGGTTGCCCTGGTCTAGACCATACTAAGAAATAAGTATTTCTCTAGCATATAAAGCTGCTTCTGGAATATCTCACAATGATATACAGTACAGCAGGGCCACGGGTATACGGCGGGTTCCGTTCCAGAGGCCCACCGTATAGTAAAAATCGCAAACCAGCATTTTTGCCGTTCTGCGCATGTGCGACCTGCGGTCTGCGCGCGCAACCTGCGGTCTGCGTATGCGTGCTGGGCGCAACCGCCCGTTTTGCGCATGCGCGATTTCAAATTCAACATGGCTGCCCCCTGCTCGGGGCCGCCGTATCAGCGGATCGCCGAAAAGCGAAGCGCCGAGAAGCGGGGCCCTGCTGTATACAAGTATGTGACGAGGTTAAAAAGGGAAACAACATTTCTAAAGAATAGTGTGTCCACTTACCAAGCGGAAGTGCGCCTTCCAAATATGAAGTAACGCAGCATTGTTTTATAACTGCAATTTGGTATTGCAAAACATTTGTCTTTTTCTGAAGACCAATACAAGAAACCCCTGTTTTTGTACTGCTTTAAAAAGACACTGGAGATGCCAAACTAAACCCCGGAGCTCGAATCAAATGAACAATCAAATGAACGGCTGTAGTTGTCAGGGGCCAGATTGTGTAAGGGATGTGTTTCCCAGCCACATGAGCAGCACTGGGAGAGTAATAAATCCGCTGGCGCTTGTTTTCAGGAATGTTTGTTTAGCTGTTTGCAACCAACAGGAAATTATTGCATTTCAATTGTAGTTGCCAGGATTGCGGGTGTAGGATAATGCCTGGAAGGGAAGGTGTGTTAGTGGGTGGGTTTACATTTTTGTTTTTTAATGGCGACTACAACCCATTTGTCTTCTGCAATGGTGTCATATGACTTGTGTGTGTGTGTGCTTATTCTGGTCCTGAGATTGCAGGTTGCTTCTGCTGGATTTCTCTACTCCGTGAAAAGTGCAATCTCTGGGGTTCTCTGAGCTTGCATTCTTTATAAGCATAACATACAATGTAAAGCTCTGCACACAAACGTCTCCTACAGTGTTCTAATTTGCTGTCTTGGTTACAGGATGTTATCATGTCGTTTTGCTGCTTTTAAATCACCTACATTGAAAGTAGTCATGTGAATTGGAGAATGAATCACCTAGTAATGTAACATAGATTCCTCATATTGGGGTAATGATGTAGTTCAGGGGTGGACAACTCCAGTCCTCAAGGCCCCCCAACAGGTTAGGTTTTCAGGATATCCCTGCTTCAGCACAGATGGCTCAATTAGTGGCTCAGTTTTCGGCTTCAACTAAGCCACTAATTGAGCCACCTGTGCTGAAGCAGGAATGTCCTGAAAACCTAACCTATTGATGGCCCATGAGGACTGGAGTTGCCTACCGCTGATGTAGTTGTAATAACCATTGTTAGGCCAGGTTCCCGCTTGCTACTGCAGCGCCCGCTGTGGCGGATGCTGCAGGGACAAGAGCCGCCCCTCAATGGGGCCGGGCCCGCTGCGAGGGGGGGACGCTGCGCGGTGAGTTTTTTGAGCCTGCAAGAAAATTGTGAGGGGAACTAGCGACAGAGCGCTAGGCCACGCCCCCGGCGGTTCAGCCAATGAGGGCGAACCTGCCGGGTGACTTCACGGCCGCGTCACGCCAACCCCCCCCCCCCCCCAGCTCTCTGCAGACCGGGGAATCGGCTGCACGCGCTGCCAGTCTCGCGGGCGCGCGTGCAGCGCAGGCACTGGTGCCGTTGCCTAATACTGTGATAGAAAGGTTGACGGCTAAGGTATGATATTTGCTGACCTATAATTAGGCTCAATAATCAATAGCTGGTAATTTCCTCGCTTTTGATCGTGTAAATCTGAATTCTTGTAAGTTTTCATAGTTACATAGTTACATAGTTACATAGTAGATGAGGTTGAAAAAAGACGTACGTCCATCAAGTTAAACCTATGCTAAATTTAGACAACAGATACTTTATTCTATATCTATACTTACTTATTGATCCAGAGGAAGGCAAACAAAAAAACCCATTAAGGGGAAAAATTAATTCCTTCCTGACTCCAAGAATTGGCAATCGGATTAATCCCTGGATCAACATCCTTCCCATGTATACTTATTTGGTATATCCCTGTATACCTTTCCCATCTAAAAAGATGTCCAACCTTTTTTTGAACAAATCTATTGTATCTGCCATCACAGTGTCCATGGGTAATGAATTCCACATTTTAACTGCCCTTACTGTAAAGAACCCTTTCCTTTGTTGCTGGTGAAATTTCCTTTTCTCCAACCTTAAGGGATGGCCCCGAGTCCTTTGTACTGCCCGTGGGATGAATAGTTCTTTTGAAAGCTCCTTGTATTGTCCCTGAATATATTTGTATATAGTTATCATATCCCCTCTTAGACGCCTCTTTTCTAATGTAAATAAATCTAATTTAGCTAGCCTCTCCTCATAAGTTAGAATGTCCATCCCCTTTATTAATTTGGTGGAACTTCTCTGCACTCTCTCTAGTTCCATAATGTCTTTTCTTAGGATTGGTGCCCAAAATTGTACTCCATATTCAAGGTGTGGTCTTACTAATGCTTTGTAAAGGGGCATAATTATGTTTACTTCCCTTCCATCCATTGCCCGTTTGATGCAAGATAAGATCTTGTTTGCCTTTGCAGCTACTGCATGACATTGGGCACTACACTGGCGACACACTTTATTCGAGCTTGGCTAGTCCCACGATTACGGGTATACCCGGGTGTATTGAGGTTTGTGACTGTTTTCTGCCCGAGTGCATTGAGGTATTTTCCAAGCAGGGATTGAAGCATTTTATTCCCGCTGGCTGCAATACTGCACAGTATATATATATATACTGCAATACAATTCATGAATTTATGCCATCTGGTAGACACGCGAAGCTTTGCAGCCTATTAAATCCTAATCATTATCATTTAACAGATCAGCCGCCCATCAGCCAGGCATGAACCCAGGCTGGGAAGGCAAATGCAACGAGGCTTGTCAGAGGTGAGGAGTGGCGCATTCCAGGTATCTGCCAGGTACATACCGGGTATTTGCTCGAATAAAGTGTGTCGGTGCAGTATTGCTTAGCCTGCTGTCTACAAGCACTCCTAAATCCTTCTCCATCAAGGATTCCCCCAATATATCTCCTTTTAATTTGTAAGTCGCTTTTTTATTCTTGCATCCCAAATACATAACCTTACATTTATCTGTATTAAACCTCATTAGCCATTTACCTGCCCACATTTCCAGTCTCTCCAAGTCCTTCTGAAGAGAAATTACATCCTGCTCTGATTCTATTACCTTACACAATTTAGTATCATCAGCAAAGATGGAGACTTTGCTCTCGATCCCAACTTCAAGGTCATTAATAAACAAGTTAAAAAGCAGGGGTCCCAGTACCGATCCTTGAGGTACTCCACTCACGACCTTAGCCCAACCTGAAAAAGTTCCATTTATGACAACCCTCTGTTGTCTGTCTTTTAACCAGTATTCAATCCAGGTGCATATATTATTACTGAGTCCAATTTTCTTTATTTTGTACACCAACCTCTTGTGTGAAACCGTATCAAAAGCCTTTGCAAAATCTAAGTAGACCACATCAACTGCATTACCCTGGTCTAAATTCCTACTTACCTCCTCAAAGAAACAAATAAGGTTAGTTTGGCAAGATCTATCCTTAATAAATCCATGCTGACTATTACTAATAATTTTGTTTTCCATTAGGTATTCCTGAATATTATCCCGTATTAAACCTTCAAGTAGTTTCCCTACTATTGAAGTCAGGCTTACAGGTCTGTAATTCCCCGGGTGTGATCTAGCTCCCTTTTTAAATATAGGCACCACATCTGCTTTACGCCAATCTTGTGGTACTGAGCCTGTGGAAATGGAGTCCTTGAATATTAAATATAATGGTTTTGCTATTACTGAGCTTAACTCCTTGAGAACTCTTGGATGTATGCCATCGGGGCCAGGTGCTTTATTTATTTTAATTTTTTCAAGTCGCTTATGAACTTCTTCCTCAGTTAACCAATTGGTCATTAATATGGAGGTTGTGGCTTCCTCCTGTGGCGCTACTATTGAACTTGATTCTTCCCTGGTAAACACTGAGGCAAAGAATTTGTTTAATACCTCTGCTTTTTCCTTATCTCCAATAATATGCCTACCCATCTCACACTGAAAGGGTCCTATATTTTCTTTTCTCATTTTTTTGTTATTAAGGTACTTAAAGAACTTTTTAGGGTTGACCTTACTTTCTATTGCAATCCTTTTTTCATTATCCATTTTTGCTAATTTAATTGCCCTTTTGCAATTTTTGTTACATTCCTTATAATTCTGATACGATGTCTCTGTCCCTTCTGACTCAAAGAATCTAAACGCCTTCCTCTTCTTATCCATTTCCTCCCCTACCTGTTTATTTAGCCACATTGGTTTTGACTTATTTCTTTTATACTTCTTACCCAAGGGTATACACTGATAAGTGTGCTTTTCTAACAATGTTTTAAAGACTGCCCATTTATCTTCTACATTTTTCCCTGCAAAAACATCTGTACCTCAATTTTGCATAGTTCTTGTGTATAGATCTCTGTGAAGTCTCAAAAAAAAAAATGTACAAGCACAATTAAGCCGTGCCCTGAAAAGCATGTTTGGAACAGCATTGTTAAGGCATTTTTCACTCGAACTGGTTTCAAATGTTTCTTTAAAGACAGTAAACATCCAACAGTGAATGCTGGATACGAGCACTCGCATGAACCCACTGAGGCCCGGGGGTTACAAAACTGGGACTTGCGACAAACTACAGTATATTTTATTGCTCCATATGAGATTATTTGTGATCTGCTAGATTTACTAGCAGCTGGGGTGGCGGGTTGAGTAGGCAGGGGCGTTAAGACCACCATTTGAATGCTATTGAAACAGCATACATGAAAGCTATAAATTGGGTAAGACCAGGTTGCATTTCTAATATTCTCTTAAGTAGCTGCTGAAAAAAAGAAGCTCAAAAGTATATAATGTGTGTGTATATATAGATAGATACATTGATATAGATACATTGGGAAGGTTTAGGTGAATGTTTTTGGAAGAAGTTGAAAATGCATACTTTCACTAAATCCAGTAATTGTTTCCTATTTTAAATCCAGCCGCTTAAAGTGATGACCACGATTATTTTTGTTACACATACTGGGGTTCAAGTTACTCAAAAAAAAATTTTATTACTACTAATTATGCCAAGTACCAACATAGCAACGTGTAACCCCCATAACTAGCCTGCAGACAGAACTGCAATTAATTGACTTGGCAATTCTTATTGGGTGTGTCTATTATCTAAACTTTAGCTTAACCCATTAAGTGATTAAGGCTAGTACGGCCGAGGTAAAGATAAACTGTGACCATGCTACTTAGTGGGCAGATGGGACTGCTGCTTTATTTTTTAAAGTTTTTTTACTTACCTGAACAGGGGGGTCCCACAAAGCTGATCCGATGTCTTCCAGCTTCTGGGACCGCTCCCCCGCCGTTCCGGAGCAATGAGCAGTTTTTTCCGCCATGCAACAAGACTTGCCCGGTGGACATAGAACTGCCGAGGGGTCAGTCTCGCTCCACCAGCGGCCAATGGAAAGTTGGAATGTCATTGGGAGATGGCATTGTGACTTTCTATTTGTGACCCTGCATAGATTGTGCCAAAAATAGCACAATGAATGTACGAATATATTGGGAACCCGAGAGTCCTGGAGATCTTGGCACCGAAGATCAGCTCGGAAGAACCACACAGTTCAGGTAACTAAAAAATATATATTCGTTCTGGGGCAGATTACTACTTTAGAGGGGCAGTAAGTCTTTGAACTAAATGAGCGAATGGTAATGATATGGTCACAGAGCAAAATCTGGATAATTGATTGACACTAATATATAAACAGAGAAACAAAGTGCCCGCTCCATAGCGCATAAATGTGCATTTAATAAAATCAAGGGGAATAGACAGGGGGGGGGGGGGGGGAATAGGCACACGTATAAGAGTAAGTAATAAAAACAACAATTGTGAAAATAATATCACTGCCAACGTGACTGCTTCCTCAGATGTTAGCTCACAGCGTGAACAGAGGGATTCAGAGGGATCCAGTTTGTTAACTCTGGAAGTGTCGTGATGCAGCTAAGGTGCTTTCTCAGACTGCCTGCAGGAAAATCCTTTGGTCTTTAGCATGCGCTCTGAGTCTGTCCAGACCAACACAGACTCCTGCGTGATGACTTAGTGTCAGCTCCACCGTCCTTACTCGTTTCATCACACAGCAGTGACTTTTTCAAAGGATATACAGATAGCCAATAATGGTGGTTTAAATACCCCTGTGTTGCTAGGCAACATGAACATAACAAAGGGAAACCAACAGATAGCCGAAATAGACCAGATGAATCAAACTTATACATATTAAAAATATACAAAATAGATAAAAACTTACATACTAATAAAATATTGCACTAAGAGACAAAGAATAATAAATATATATTCAATATATTGCTAGAGAAATCACTAAGCAAGAATGGAGAGCACCACAAATAACTAAGGTAATGCACTTGGTGTAGAGAAATGTAGATCACACCCAAGACCAGGCCTGCACAACTCATAAAGTGAGAAGGGCCGAGCTGCTCCAAGGAAAAAAAATGTGGGCGGCACGGGTAAAAGCATCATCATCATCTCTCCTCCAGCACTCATCATCATCATCATCTCTCCTCCAGCACCTCTCATCATCATCCTCATATCTCCCCCAGCACCCCTCACTATCAACCTTTGCGATACTCCCCATCTATCTCTCATACCCCCATCTCTCCCCCTCACCCACACACATCCCACCCCCTCCTGCACCTCACATCATTCTCCCCCCCTGCACCTCACATCACTCTCCCCCCTTGCACCTCAAATCATCCCCCTTGCACCGCAAATCACTTCCCCCCTGCACCTCACATCACTTTCCCCCCCTGCATCACACATCTCTCTCCCCTGCACCTCCAATGACCCCCCTGCACCTCCAATGACCCCCCTGCACCTCCAATGACCTCCCCCCGCACCTAAAATGACCCCCCCCCCGCACCTCCAATGAACCCCAAATGAATAAAATAAGCCAAATCATTTAACCAGTGTGCATAAAATAAATGTGTAAATATTGAAGAAAATAAATAAATAAATAAAATATAAAAAAATAAATATTTAAAAATAATACAAATAAAAAAAATAATTTAAATTTTTTATATTAATATATATGTGTGAAAATGTGATTACTATTATAAAAGTGTAAACCCAAATGTACATAATATGATGACTCATGTCACCATATTAGAAGAAGGGAGGGAAAAGGAGAACAGAACAGAGGATGTACACCCAAACAATACATGAGTGGCAAACTCCGTATCTGGAAGAAGCAAACCTAACAGAGAACCAAGGAGAACAACAACCTCCCTACACTATGGTGCTGGTGTCCAAGCACTCATTGAATCCACCAGGGGCCAAAGTGCCTAACTGGTAGATCCAAAAAGTTTCCCTCTTGCACAGAAATTGAAATCTATCGCCCCCCAAAACAAGGGGCGAGATGTGTTCCAGACCAATAATCTTAAGAGATGCCGGATCTTTATTGTGTGTTGTAAAGAAATGTCTGGAAACACTATGAACACGGTTGCCATTAATGACATTCCGTCTGTGCTCGAGGAAGCGAGTGCTCAAAGGCCGAATCGTGCGGCCCACATACTGATAGCCACAAATGCATGTGAGAATGTAAACAATAAAAGGTACTCAAACAGTTAATATGACTTTTTATTTTGTAACTTTTCTCTTTAGTAAATGATGTAAAAGATGAATCAATATTAATGTGTTTACAAGTAATGAAACGATTCCGTCCGCATCTGAAATTCCCTAATGACCCTGCCAAAATAGTATTTGCATGAGAATCATTCTGTCTGATTTTAACCAGGTGCAACGGACCCCTTAAGGTTCGTCGCTTTCCTATATAAGACTGCTGCCTTATCATGTAACACGGGACCCAAATGCGGATCGCATTTGAGTAAACCCCAATGTCTATTCAGGATAGCCTGAATAGACTTAAACGATTGGTTAAACGTGGTGATAAATTTAGGAGCTTTGGAAACAGATGTATTAGCTCTCACAGAATTATGACTCCCACTGATAGAACATGATCTCTTTATTTTAGATTTGGACAATAATTCCGTTCTATCAAGCAATTGAACTCTAATAAAGGACTCAACAATATGTTTATGCTCATACCCCTTATCAACTAATTTCTTACTCGGAATATTAGATTGAGAAACAAAATCGATGTCCCGCGAGCAGTTACTCTTAAGCCGATTAAACTGGCCCACGGGTATGTTCTTGAGCCACTGATCTTTGTGATTGCTAGAGGAATGAACGTAATTGTTGACGGACACAGGTTTAAAATGAGTCTTGGTAATAATACCAAGCTCTTTGTCCGTAGATAATTCTAAGTCCAAAAATATAATTTGGCTTATTTTATTCATATATAATTTTATTTAAACTTTCAACGGGTTATATAATATATTTAAGCTTTGTTGGGTAGCGTCCTTCGCATTAAATTGGGTATATTTTAATATGTTTTTTATTTACAATATACAAATTTGTCTGGTATTGTCCTGTCCTGTATCTGACAGATTGTCAGTCTTAGGCTGCGTCCCTGCTAGCGCTGAGCGGGCGGCGCTTGCCGCGGTTACTTACATATATAGATATATGTAAGTCCCCGTGCGCGGGCTCACGGGCGCTCGGCACTTATGTAAACAAAAAAAAATCTAACTTTCCAGTGCACTCAATGCCCCCCCCCCCCTTTCGCACGTAAATGACAGGACACCCGGCGCTCATGCAATATATTGAATATATATTTATTATTCTTTGTCTCTTAGTGCAATATTTTATTAGTATGTTTACATTATGTAAGTTTTTATCCATTTTGTATATTTTTAATATGTACAGTATAAGTTTGATTCATCTGGTCTATTTCGGCTATCTGTTGGTTTCCCTTTGTTATGTTCATGTTGCCTAGCAACACAGGGGCCTTTAAACCACCATTATTGGCTATCTGAATATCCTTTGAAAAAGTCACTGCTGTGTGACGAAACGCGTAAGGACGGTGGAGCTGACTCCACGTCATCACGCAGGAGTCTGTGTTGGTCTGGACAGACTCAGAGCGCATGCTAAAGACCAAAGGATTTTCCTGCAGGCAGTCTGAGAAAGCACCTTAGCTGCATCACGCTACTTCCAGGGTTAACAAACAGCTGACCGGATCCCTTTGCTCACGATGCGAGCTTGCCATGTGAGGAAGTTGGATCCCAGAGCAGTCACGTTGGCGGTGATATTATTTTCACAATTGCCGTTTTTATGACTTACTTTTGTAAGTGTGCCTATTTCCCCCTCCTTGTCTATTCCCCCTTGATTTTATTAAATGCACATTTATGCGCTATGGAGCGAGCGCGTGTTGTTTCTCTGTTTCTTTATGTCCTTGTGACTGGATGTGGTTCATCCCATGAAGCAGCTTTGAATTCTTTAATTTTCACCTTGAAGGATATACACATTGGACTTTCATTTGGAAGAGGGGTTTTGTATATGTTTTTGTTTGCATTGTTCGTCTCTTATCAGTACACATTTTGATATTGTAATTTTTGTTGGTACACTATTCACCTTTTTTTTATATTTGAATATTATATAATTATTCATCTTCCAACTTATTAATTATTATCACTTTGTATCTCACATTTTACACTTTAACCTAACAATTTATGAATTAGTATCACCTAATTGGCACTACTATTCTATATATTTGTTTGACACTAATATCTATCTATCTATCTATCTATCTATCTATCTATCTATCTATCTATCTATCTATCTATCTATCTATCTATCTATCTATCTATCTATCTATCATACCTAAAACGTGGTAAACTAATTGTCCCTATCTAAGGGGCCAGTCCCTGTAGCAGCCACAATCTACAGTCGAGTCGGAGCCTAAAACGTGGTAAACTAATTCTTGTCAGCAGTTTAGGAGGGAAATCCGCAGTTCTTCCCTTGTATTGGATGCCATTGTTTTGGATCAATATCTTTTTTTTCCTCCTGCACTGGCAAAGGGCCTCCCCTTCTCACATTTGGTTCTCTGAGTGGAGGAGACAGTTTTACAGACACCCATTCTGCATTTCAGAGCGGTGTTACATTGTTAAAATGATAGAAAAGTGCAAACAACAGGAATGAGGATGAGGGAGACAAACCGTGTACAAGATTTTCTTGCTACTAAAGTTATTGATTGATGGCCTTACAGTTTTAATATTGTTTTTATTATTTTGATACAGCATTTTTGAACACTAAACAGTTAGATACTAATGTGGCGAAACTCTAACATACAAATTCTGGCTATATGATACGTTGATCCCTGTGACGGGAGGGGGTAACAAGGCTATACAATAAAGGTTAAGCCCATCTTGTTACTCCTGAACCCGTGGGGTCGCTAGCACCACAAGCCAGGGACCAGGTATTATAACATGTGAAAGTTTAAAGTGACCCCTGCTTTTCCACTTTCCATGTTCCATTTGCCCCAGAAATGTGAAATTTCTTGTGTGTAAGTTTTAGGTGGGATATTTGGGTAGAAATGCAATTATTTTGTTTGCCGGAGGTCAGGGGCCACAGCTACCGGTAGTCCCCTAATTCTCCCTGGCAAGCAGGCATGATTTGCCGGTTCCAGGGTTGAATTACACCGGGACTACCCGGTGTCCCCCAGACTCCTGGTTTTCGAGCCATTTCCCTTAAAAGTATAATTTTCCTGACGGTCCATACTTCATTAAAATATATTTTATAATGTTTTAGACTTTGTGTATAAGACTCTATACAGTCAGTCTGGGCATCTGCATAGACGCCAGCAGGTCTGTATAGGGTCTGTAGTTCAAAGGAGAGAGGATGTCCAGAGGTGAGAACAACGTTTGGTGGGCGAGGAAGGGCGAATTGCTAGTTCCGGAGATCAAAGGGCACCCTGTGGGGACACCTTTTGTATCTGCTAGACTTGGTGGAGCCTGCCCAGCGGGTGGCAATGAGTTAGCGGGGGGAGATACAGCTCATAGGCACGTATCCCATTGGCTAAATCATATTTCCCACCCACCCGGCTTTTCGAGCCTGGTTGGCACGCCTCCTCCTCTGACGTCAGCCAAGAGACGAGCCCCTGTTTCTATTGGCTAGTGGGATAGGGTTCCCACACTCTGATTGGTCGCTCTTCCTACTTTCATGCTGAAGATACAACAGTGGAAGGTATGTAAGGAGATGCCCCAGTCAGAGAACCAGACGATCCTGTGTCTTGGGCCAGTGATGCAAAGTCTGGCTTCTCAAAGTTGCTCTGTTGCGAATAGCAGAGCAACTGGCTTCATTTTTGGAGCTAAGAAAGCCTGCCTAGCTGAGGCAAAGTAAGACGCAAGGTCCAAGTTTTCGTTTTAGAACGTAGTGGTCGCGGCTAAGATTTTTAGCCGAAAAGAGGACCAGGAGAGGATATCCCGTCAGGGTAAGCCTTCCAAAGCAGGCACCCGCACCTATTTCAGCCTAGATTTCACCCCAGACCCCCAGTAAGTGTGTATTTTACCCGTGTCTTTGTATTTCACTGTGTGTACGCGGGTTTACCCGAATAAACCTCATTTTATTCCACTACTGTGTTTTACCTAGTGAATGATCCCGGTATAAATTTGTTAAAAGTCCTGGTCTCCGTGACAATCCCTGTTATTAATTCATATTTAGGCCTTGACAAATGTGATCCAGATCCATGATCCAGCTATAAAAGGCATATGCCTGTTTTTTTTAACTCCCCGCAATGATCAATAGAGACCTCTCATGACCAATGCACCCCACGCAGAACGTTTACCGCATACCCAATGATAAAAAAAACAGACTCCTAGGTCCCTAACACAGACCCCACAAACTGACTAATATAAAACCCCACCATAAACGGGACCCCAATGTCCGAATGGGACATTTGGTCATTGCCGTTTTGCCGCGAACAAATGGCCACCGACAATTCACCCTGCCGCCACAGCCGATCCACTACTAAGGTAAGCTTTATTAGTGTTTAGGGTAGGGGGTTAGTTTAAGGGGTTTTAGCAGTTAGGGTAGGGGATTCATTTAAGGGGTTTTAGGGTAAGGGCTTAGGTTAGGGGTTTTTAGGGTGAGTCGTGACCAAATGTCCTAGACCACCCAATGTATCTGCATGGAAAGGAGGTCAACATAGCGCTATGTAAGGCATTGTGGGACACGACTTCAGTGCTGAACAACTGATATAAAACACTGTGCATATAGAAGTATTGTAACACAATTTGGCATGATTATTTAATTCACTGTGACTAATCATCGCTCTGTTTATTTATTTAGTTCGTTTGTTTATTTATTCACCACCCCTTCATCTCCCTTCCTTCCCTTCATTGTGTATATAAGTATATATTGTTAGGCTATGACACCTACCTCCTCTGTCACATCGCTCAACATGTCGGAGTGACGCTAATAGCCCGGCCCGTACAGAATGGAATAACCCCTAGATGTCTTTCTCATTCTCCTATGACCTACGGAGCCTGCTTCCAATGCACACACACAGGGCTTTGTCCTTGTATTTGATTAATAAGATTGCCGGAGAGGAGCCAGGCTCCTACTCTATTGTACTCAACGACACTACAAGGGAATAGATGAGCAGCATTTACAAATGATCTGCAGGCTTCTTTCTTTGCTTAGGCGAGTGTCCCAGTATGCCAGGCGACTCGCGGTGCTATGTATGCGTTCTTGCTTTCTCTCCTACATGAGCCAAAGCAGTGCAAGTGTTGGAAAAGTATGCTGAGCCATTTCCTTGGGAACTCCCTGGGCCGAATGAATAATATGCATTGCCCTGCTTATATCTGTATATTGTAAAGAACAGCATGCACAATTAGGGGTATTCAAATTAAAATAGGCATTCTAGTAGGTATACATTCCCTGACACATGTACATCTTTCAAGTAGCAATAAGTTACATAAAGGTAACAAAAAAAGTGCACCACGTACAGTATTGAGTTTTCTACAGTATGCGCTTGTTGCTCGAAGACTCCATTACCTCCCCAAACATAACCTCCGAAGAACACCAGGTTGCCAAGATTGGAGATAAAGTTGGGCATGAGCTTTATTAACACAAAATAATTTGTTTAAAGGAGCAAAATATGTGAAATCTTATGTTTTTTTTAAAAAATAAATCAGTTCTGTAGTATTAGATAATACTTACTATATATTTTTTCAAATTATTATTCAACTCTTAATGCCATTTTTAATGCGTTTTAAAGCACCCTTTGATTTCTATAGCCGGGTTTAGCCACCTCCCAAGCATTGCAAGATATTTGCAACACTTTCCTGTGTGTGATCATTTGTTGCCAATATTCCCAGCAGTTTGAGCTGTAAACTGTAACAATAGATAATGTTACCTTAGTAATATCAGGATACATTGTAGTTGCTGACTGAAGCAGCCATTATATTAGTCACACAATCAGGATTTTTACACATTTATACCAGGCGCACCACACGATTGCAAGTTTAGGTAAGAATGTAGAATTATACATTGCCACATGCAGTGGTGGATTTGGAAATCCGCCACCCCCTAGGTACAGTACTTAGCTGTTGAGGCTGCCTCCTTGCTGCTGCCCCCTCCTCCTTCTGAACCGCAGTGTCAAATCACACCGCGGACGTCACCAACGTGACATTGCACGGCGTCACGTTGCCATGGTAACGTGACATCATGACGTCATTTAACGCTGCGGTTCAGAAGGAGAAGGAGGGGGCGACAGGTAAGGAGGCTGCTGCAACAGCTAAGTAACATCTCGATAGGCCCAAGAGTGCGACAAAAGTATATGGGGCGGATATTTTTGCTGCCCCAAAATGTTGCTGCCCCGGCCTAATAGCAAATCTGCCACTGGCCACATGCTTTATATATGCACAAATAAGGAAAAAAAGTGGGTGGGTGGGAATCAAGTATTGCTACATTAAACCAAATGGAGACATACTGTGCCCCCATCCTGTCAGCGTGTCCTTAGGCAGATATCCGGCGCCATGGCAAGCCACCAGGTGCCGCCCAGCACACTGGTCCCTGCGGCACCAAAAGATGACAATGGGTGCGCCACCAGTAACTACCGCCCAGCAGATACGGCTTCCCTTCCCACTTTAGACCCAGTCCCAGGTCAACCATTAATCAGAGTCCCTGTTGGCAGAGTATCACCACCCAAACATTCTGCACATCTGTGTGTGTGTGTGTGTGTATCTGTGTGTGTGTGTATCTGTGTGTGTGTGTATCTATATATATACACACACACACACGCATTTTCAAAACAAACTCCTAAACATGAAGCAATAATAGACAATCAATACTGGGCTGTTTACTCCCGAGCGTGGGAAAAGAGGAGGTCCTGTCCCTTGAAGCCGGCCTTGTAAAGCCTTTGATGGAACATCCCCGCACCCAGCCCAATAATTCCAACTCAACCTTGACCTCTTGTTATCACAACCGCCACCAGTAATTGGAAATAGGAGAAACAAAGAGGTGGGGTCTGGGGGTAACATTTCACCCAGATCATTTTGAGTATGACAAGATATAGGGATCTACAGCAAGGTTGCTCAACTTCATTCCTCAACCCCCCCCCCCCCACCGAACAGGTCAGGCTTTCAGGATATCCCTGCTTCAGCACAGGTAGCTCAATCAGAGGCTCAGTCTATGAATGAGCCTCTGATTGAGCCACCTGTGCTGAAGCTGGGATATCCTGATAACCTGACCTGTTGATTGGGGGCGGAGGGGGGGCTTGAGGACTGGAGTTGACCACCCCTGATCTAAAAAAGTGTCCGAGACAAGTGCTGGCGAGACAAGTGCTGTAGGAATGTTTTTACCTGCAGCTCCAAGATGCGCACTCTCACAGTATGACTCACTCTGGTTATTAAGGCCTAGGATTCAATACAATGTACTCGGCATATGGGAGGGTCAGGAAACGGGACACCTTAAAGCTGCAGTTCAAACTGCCATTTTAAAAATAATAATAATAATAATAATTTCAGTCAATATGTGCAAACTACAATCTGCACACTGACAAGTGATTAGCTAAATTGCTGATCGATCCGTTCTCCTGTAATTGATCCTGAAGATTGGCTCGGGGTTCACTAAATGCATCCTGGGTAATCTTCTGCTGCACTAACAGACAAAATTCTGTGAGGAAAATCATGTGACCAGGCAGGCACTAGATTCAATTGGTTCACTGCTAGAGAGGTCAGGGCTCAAAAAGGCGATGCTGTTTCAGAAGGGGAAGAGGATGTGACTTTGTAAATGGTTGCTATAGTAGCAAAAATGCTTGTTACATTAGAATACATTAAAAATGTCTTTAAACATTGTGTTTTTTTTTTTTAAATGCTACAAGTATTTTCTCATAGTACAGAACTGATTTATTAAAAATAAAAAAAACACACACACAGGATATTGCTTGAACTGCAGCTTTAATGCTGCTTATGCAGAAAACAAAATAATAAATATTTAAATTAAAGCAGCAATCCCCCCAGAAGCCTATAGGAGTTTACCTCATATAATGTTAGTGTACTGACACATGAGCATTGTGTGTTGTAAAAGGCACAATTTTTCCATCTCTAATGCCTGTTACCATGGTAACCTGAACATTGCACTGGGTTCTTGGGAGACCTCCATATATAGAAACCACATTGGAAAAGGCAAGAAAAAAGTAAGTAAAACATTAAAGTGCTGCTGCAGCTGCTGCTGCTTTTTGAAGCAAAACTTGCAGATTAGCTTTTCAAATATTTTTCCCAAGTGTTGTCCAAAATGTCTGTTTGTTGAACAGATTATGATTGGCAATTTGATTCATATTGAAATGCAACCTGTATAAGAAACTGCAACTAAAAGATAAATATCTGAACTATGTCACTTTTTGTCAACACATTTTGTAAAAATGTAATGATGGACATAGCCTGGTTTATTTTGTTACAATGTTGCACATATCGTATCACTAAAGATAGACTTAACTAAAGATAACTTAACATTTTCAAGGAACGTTCACATTTTGCTTCACAAAACTGGGTGAGTGTTATATTTTGAGAACAGGAGTGGTTTAGTGACAAGAGAACTTGTTTGTAATTTGGGAGAAACCTACTCAAGTCCAAGCGAAGTATTGGTATGTATCCAATATCCAGTTGTAAGCCATTCAACGCAAATAGTTTATGCCTATTAATGATTCAATGTGCTGTATAGGCCTCTGTCCCTGTTATGTAAGAATACCTTATTATTATTATTATTATTAGAATTCATCCGTATATTGATTTATTTATAAAGGCAGAATGGCTAATGTACATTACTTGTATATTGCCATTTCATCTTCACCATTGTAATAACCTTGGATAGAATACTCTAATAATACTGAGAGGAAATGTCTCTCTGTGCATTTTCAGCTATTGCTAACCAATTTTTATTCTTGGAAAGTTACTAGCAGTTCTGAAAATAAATCTGTGAGCACAAATTACTTTGTAACAGTGGCAGTAACACAGCTGCTCGGGGCTCTAAATGAGCACATTAGCCAAATGTGTTCTGCCATAAAGAAATACCTGCAGCGCAGACGCCCCTAATACATGCAATTTTAAATTCATATATCCATAGGCCATGTAAAATATTTTTCTGTCCCAGTCATACACAATGTGTTTTTGTTTTTCAGCCAAGAAGATAAGACCACTAACCTGACAACCGATAACAATGAAAACTTGTCTTCAACAGAACCAATACAGGTACAGTACTGATTTATGTGTCAGAGTTAGAATTATTGATGCTTCAGAGCATGCTTATTCTATGTCCATGTAAGTGTGGGGACACTGTTGAAAGTGGTCAGAATTAAGTTGCTTAAAACAAACAGCCTTGTTACCTTCCATGTGTTTAGTCAATTTTAGTGCTTGAAAAAGGGCCCCTGAGGTCCTCTATCTTCCTCACCCAATCATGTGCAGTAATTATAGCAATCTCTATAACTCTGCTGCTCAAAGAAGAGCCCTAAGTAGAGGGTTATTGGGAAGACATCTGGAGAAGCAGAAAAAAACATATAGCATTTCGCAGGGACACAGAAATAGCGGCTGAGAAGCTCAGGGCCTAGATTTTATAACATAAATACATAATGCAACAATAACAGAAAAGGATAGAGTGAGCCCACCTGATGATTGCAGTATGACAACAAGCTTGGTATCAGTGTTGAACTAGTAGTGAATGTAACATTAAAATATACAAATGCAATTTTTTTATATATGTAGTTGACATGATGTAATAGAATATGTAACACGCTAAGGGGCCTATGCAGAGAGCAGCGCTATTTAAAAATTCGCCATTTTTTGGAGAAATTCGCGCAGAAAACAGCAGAAAATGGCGAGTTACGAAAAACGCGCCAATTTTTCTTTTCTATTTCTAAAACTCGCCTCGCGGCTGGCGAGAACCTCCATCTCGCCAGTTTTAAAAATATCCTAATGCAGAGAGGCGCGAACGGCATCTAGCGGCTGTTCGCGCCAATAAAATGGCGCGATTGTCTCCTTTTTGCCTCGCCAGAAAAAATTGGCAAGAAGCTGCCGCTCGCGGCCATAGCAAAGGGAAAAAAAAGGCGCAATTTTTTTTTTACACATTTCTGAAGCGCGCATCTCGCCAATTTAAACTCGCCACACGCATTCATGTTAAACATAGCAGAATTCGCACATTTCTGCATATGGAGAATAAAACTCTCCAAAAAAGTTACTTTTTAATAAACTCGCCAATTTTAAAATTCGCTGCTCTCTGCATAGGCCCCTTAGACTGTAATAGTATATTTGTTTCTGACTCTGTTTTTGAGTTTACACTAAAATGCATGAATATGTCAATTAGAGACGAAGAGGAAACCTCATTGAAGTCAGTCACAGTGCATTGAACCCCTGGCAAATCTTAGGCAAACTCACACATCGGGGCTTATTCTGCAAACTGTGACTTTGTCATTTTGGCGTTTTCTTGGGGCTTTTTAAGCGAGAAAGCCAAAAGGGTAATCTCCCAGTTTTACCGAATAATCCCCCAAGGGGGAGATTCGCTATCCATTGGTGCGGGAGGTTAATGGGCTCCGATCCCGCGTTAACTGCTATTGACTTCATAATCAGGTGACATGTTTAACAGAAGTTTATTTATTTTCAAAGTTTAGATAAAATACAGTGGACTTATATTCAGACTACAGTATCCCTGGTATACATTTGTACTGCCTTATTTCTTTAATGCAGGGTTTCACAGACTTCTACTTGGGGAAACCCCAGTCAGGCTATGTTTTCGGGATAACCAGCTAATCACATATTACCATAGGAGAGATAAGGGCATACAAGTGTGTTTGGTAATTTATTTATTATTTCTAAAGTGTGGCCTGGCTGGGGTGTCCCAAGGAGAGGGTGGGGAAACACTGCTCCAAGATCATTACATGTGACTATCATATATTGCATACTGTAAACATTATGGGGTTTATTCAATAAAGTGTGATAGTGCCAATACCCATTCAACTCCCATTCAAGTCAAGTAAGCTCAACATGCACAGCCTGGAAGAAAGGCTGCAGTGATGGGTTAAGGAAGAAACCTTTAAACACATCGACAGTAAGATCAACCCTAAAAAGTTCTTCAAGTACTTTAATAAAAAAAAGATTTAAAAAAAAGAGTATATAGTACCCTTTCAGTCTGAGATGTGCAGGCAAATTACATACAGATCCATCTGAGGAAGTGCTAACACTGGTCATAGAAACGTGGTGCCATCACCTGTCTCACTGATATTTAATAAATGATCTAAGGATCCTTTGAAGGAGAAATAGCCACCCACTTCTTTTTCAATTTCTTTTACATACAGATGTAGCCAGATTTACTGTTTTCGGTGCCACAGATCAACACACCGAAATCTGTGGCCCCGAAACAGTACATTTTGTGGCCTGGGAGGATTAAAGCGGGACCCCTGCAGCGTTAGTCCTCCTGGGCTAGAAAGTCTGGAAGAGCTGCGCAGAGGAGTCCCAGAGAGACGTCCCCATGTCTGAGATTGGTACTGTATAGAGAGCAAAGTCTCCATCTTTGCTGATGACACTAAATTGTGTTAGGTAGTAAAATCAGAGCAGGGTGTAATTTCTCTCCACAAGTACTTGGATAGACTGGAAACTTGGGCAGGTAAATGGCAGTTGAGGTTTAATACAGATGAGGTTTAATACAGGTTTAATGTAAGATTGTGCATTTGGGAAGCAAGGCAATTTTCAAATTAAATGGTGCAAAATTAGGTCAGTGTTTGCTGGAGAAGGGTTTAGGAGTGCTTGTAGACAGCAGGCTTAATCTACAAGTTCCCTCAGGCAGTAGATGCAAAGGCAAATAAGATCTTACCTTGCATTAAATGTGGTATGGATGGAAGGGAAGTAAGCATAATTATAACACTGTATAAATCATTAGTAAGACCACACCTTGAATATAGAGTAAAGTTTTGGGCACCTACATTCTATAAAAAAGACATTATGAAACTAGAACAGGGAAGTACAGAGAAGAGCTATTCAATTAATAAAGGGGATGAAAAATCTGACTCATGAGGAGAGGCTAGCTAAATTAGGTTAGAGGAAAGGAGATTTCACCATCCACAAAGGAAAGGGTTCTTTACAGTAAGGGAAGTTAAAATGTGGAATTCATTACCCACGGAGACTGTGATGGTAGATACAATAGACATCTTAAAATAAAGGTTGGATATCTATTTTTTTTTTTTTTTTTTTTAGAAAGGAATGGTATACAAGTATATACCAAGTAAGTAAACATGGGAAGGATGTTGATCCAGGGAGAAATCTGATTGCCATTATTGGAGTCAGGAAGGAATTTATTTGTTCCCTTATGAGACAGCATTGGATGATGTTTCACTGTTATTTTTTTTGGGTTGCCTTCTAATACTGTATATATATTTCCAAAGTCATGGAAAAATGTGTTCACTCCCAATTAAGCGATTACTATACCAAGACAAATTTCCCTAGCCAATCCCAATTTGGCTTTCACCCCAAACACTCCACGGTAACTACCCTGCTAAAAGTTTGCAATGAAATCCAGTGTGGAATGGAACTGGGACAACTCACTGGTGCAATATTCCTAGATTTGGCAAAGGCTTTTAATACTGTTGATCATGTTATATTGCTTAACAAGCTCCAGTGCTCTTCTAATAGGGAAGCATGCTTTAAACTGGTTTCATTTCTACCTATCAGGTAGATCCCAACATGTGTCTATCTCAGGATCTAACTCCAAGCCCCTTGGATATCACCTGTGGTGTCCCGAAAGGCTCTGTTGTGGGGCCCCTACTCTTCTCAGTGTTCATCAATGATCTTCCTACAGCTTGTAAGGAGGCTTCAATACACATGTACAGTATGCAGATGACACAATCCTATATGCAGACAGCCTTAGCCTCTCTGACCTTGAACACATACTTCAATCTGACTTTTTGAGACTTGAAAATTGGATTTCCAAAAAAAACTACATTTTTAAAGCTTCAAATGACTGAGCTCCAGATCAGACCAATGCTAATGCTTCTGTCTCTGGTTTTAAATATATATTGCCATGCTCAGTAGCACTCCTCTTTGACACTTATACGTATGAATATACAGGAATATTTACAGTTGCTATATATATATACATATATGTTGTGGTTACTTTGGGGGTTCAATATGAGCTTATAGGGGTTCTGTATGTTATGCAACGCTAACACCACCCTAACTCCTGTTACTAGTTTTAAATACTTGGGCATATGGTTTGACTCCCATTTAACATTTGGGATGCACATTGATACCCTGACATCCAAAACCTATGCCAAACTAGGTGTACTTTACAGGAATAAATCCTCCCTAAGTCTGCTGGTCAGAAAGCGTATCGCACAGCAGATGCTAATGCCAATTATCGACTATGGGGACATAGTACAGCTAAACCCCGTTATAACGCGGTCCTCGGGGTCCACCCCGAGACCACCGCGTTAGTAACGGGGTCGCGCTAATTTTAAAAAAAATGGCCGCCGCGCGCCTGATCGGGAGGGAGTGAGTGAGGAGGGAAGGAAGGAAGAGGCCTGCACAACATGCGGCCCGTCTGGCCTCTCTGTGGGTCCCGCAATGACGGGCGCCAGTTAATTAAATAAATAAAATGTTTAAAAAAAACGGCACGATTCATCCCTCCTCCCTCCCAGCCCCCTCCCTCTCACAGCCCCCTCCCTCTCACAGCCCCCTCCCTCTCACAGCCCCCTCCCTCTCACAGCCCCCTCCCTCTCACAGCCCCCTCCCTCTCACAGCCCCCTCCCTCTCATAGGCTCCTCTCTCTCAGCCCCCGGCAGCCATGTGTTTTTTTTTTCTTCCGGAGTTTTTTTCTTTCTTTCGGAGAGGCTTAGTACCGGGGATTTAGTGTGTGTGTGTGTGTGTGTGTGTGTGTGTGTGTGTGTGTGTGTGTGTGTGTGTGTGTGTGTGTCTGTGTGTGTGTCTGTGTATATCTAGTTGTGCTGCACCGCAGATGCCTTTCCTATCTGAGCTTTCAGAGAGCTGTGGATTCCTTAAACAGCCTGTTGAACGAAGCTTGAGACAAGTTGCAGATAAACACGGTAGGGTGGGGATCAAGAGGAGGGGCCTTCATGATTGAGGGGGGGGGGGGAAGGGGGTTGGTTAAACGTTACACATTTTTGTGGAAAGACACAGCTGGTAGAAAAAAAAACAGGTCAGTCCTGTGACTACTGAGAAGGCATGCAACTTACTATCCTGTAATGTTTAGCAGTCCCCTATAGTGCACAAACTCATTCTTTATCGGTTTGCAAAGGAGGAATGCATTGGGGGTCCTTCATTCTGTAAAATTCTCGCATTTTTACTTGGTACCAAACATGTATGCAGGATTGTTGTAGGGTGGATTTAAATACATGGGGTTATTGTACATTACTTAGTCAGTGTGTGCAGTGTGAACAATGTGTGTGCAGTGTGAGCAATGAGCAGTGTGTGTGCAGTGTGTGTCAGTGTGAGCAGTGTGTGTGCAGTGTGCCAGTGTGTGCAGTGTGAGCAATGAGCAGTGTGTGTGCAGTGTGCAGTGTGTGTGCAGTGTGTGTGCAGTGTGTCAGTGTGTGCAGTGTGAGCAATGTGCAGTGTGTGTGCAGTGTGCAGTGTGTGTGCAGTGTGGCAGTGTGAGCAATGAGCAGTGTGTGTGCAGTGTGTGTCAGTGTGAGCAGTGTGTGTGCAGTGTGTGCAGTGTGAGCAATGAGCAGTGTGTGTGCAGTGTGCAGTGTGTGTGCAGTGTGTGTGCAGTGTGCCAGTGTGTGCAGTGTGAGCAATGAGCAGTGTGTGTGCAGTGTGGCAGTGTGAGCAATGAGCAGTGTGTGTGCAGTGAGTGTGTGCAGTGAGTGTGTGCAGTGTGCAAAAAAAAAAATGTAAATTTTTTTTTTTTAAACGGGATCCACGGGAAAACCGCGTTATAACCGAATCGCAGTATAACGAGGCACGTTATAACGGGGTTTAGCTGTATATGGCTCGGCACCCCAAACCCACCTTGGCAAACTTGATACCCTCTACAATTCAATATGCCGTTTTGTTCTCCAATGCAACTAGAACACACATCACTGCAAAATGCTCAAAGAACTAGATTGGTCATCACTTGAGTCTAGGCGCAAAGTTCATCTTTCCTTTCTTGCCTTCAAATACTTTCTGGGCAAGCTACCCGTCTATCTGAACAAGCTCCTCACCCCTACCACATGCAGCACTTATCATCTGTGATCTGCCTCCAAAAGACTGTTCATAGTCCCAAGGTTCAGCAAAGTATCCGGCCGCTCCGCCTTCTCTTACCGTGCACCCCAAAACTGGAGCAATCTACCTGAGACTCTCACAGCCACCACCAGTCTAAGTTCTTTCAAAACTAAAGCTGTCTCACATTTTAATCTGGTCTGTAACTGTTGCATACGCCTATAATATATATTATCTCTAACTGTGCATGCAATGTCTTGTATTTAATGTATACCCTGTTCACTTATGTAACTATGTATTTGTAACCATGTATTAATTGTCATCTTAACTCTATGCCCAGGACATACTTGAAAACGAGAGGTAACTCTCAATGTATTACTTCCTGGTAAAACATTTGATAAATAAATAAATATAGAATAAGTATTTGTCGTCTAACTTTAACGTAGGTTGAACTCGATGGACAAAAGTCTTTTTTCAACCTCATCTACTACGTAACTATGCAATCAAGAGTTTCAACAAAGTACAGGAAGGAAGCCAATTTGCAGGGAAAGTGGATGCTCGATGTCGTGCTATGATGATTATGGATAAAATGAGTGTTGAATATATGGGACAGTCACCCAGCATAGGTGCAGGGATGCTAATACAGTGAAGGGTTTCTTAAATATTGAAGCAAACAATGAATGAACTAGTCTTTACAGTTGGTAGAAAAATGCGCAGACTATGTGGGTTGAGTTTTTTTTGCTGTCAGTTTATGTATTTTATTGTAGGCCTTTTAGGTCCAAAACAACTGCTGCTAATGTCAGCTCTCTTTTGACATGATGGCATATATCAGTTTTGGAAAAAATCTACTGCATGCATGACATTCAAAATTATTTCCTTTTATTTACAAAAATACAAATCGTTATGTACGGCACACCTGTGAGCCTTTGACCTGTATATGGGACAAGGGTTAATACACACAGCTGGATGGCTGAGTCAGTTTTCACCATGCATGTACCATCAAATAACTAATATCTCCCCTCAATCTGTCCCAATATACTATCTGTCAGGAACAGCGCACACTATGGAGCACGTGACTTATATGCAACCAGGGTTAATACACATGGCTAACTAACTGCCTTAACTTTCTTTTTCTATATGTACTACAAATGGGTTAATATTTACCCTTACTCTGTTACAATATATATCTTTATATGCTGCTGCCACCAAAGGTATTATTAAAAGATGTACAGAGCCTCTCGCCTCTGTTCATTAAGAAAAACTATGCACTTAATACACACATCTGTAACAAAATATGTCCGAAAATGGAAATAACTCCCTACAAAGCATGTCACAGCGCAAAGTATTACTTATTAAAGTTCAGCTTTAATATACAGTACAAGATATACCTTGCTTAGGTTACAGAAAAAGATTATTACTAGAACATACTGTTATAGTAAATGCAGACAATTTCAACACATAAAAAAGGATAAACAAAGAATCTAACTTAGGTTATCGTCTAACATTGATCAGATCTTGCTCTTGAGTGGACATTGAGATTTCAAGTGTTCCACCATGGACACTGCCTTAGCTGAAATTTTAACGTATAACTAAAATGTAAGACTTTATATTCTAAATTCACTTAATTGAGCACAACATGAGTCCGCCCCTTTCGTCAATCAGCTTGACAGTTTTACAACTTGAAAGAAAACAAAAACATTCCTTTTGACTCTTTAAATGTTGGCTGAATATAGAAACACGCTCCTATCTTTATTTCTATAATAATTGGAACAACGTGATTCATATCAGTAGGTTCGGGCGAGTTTGCCAAATGTAACAAGACTAATTTTGACCGGCTTGCTCCTAAGTTTGAGCCACAAATGGATATCTGTCCCTTGCCACCTCATAAACGGGAAAAGTGTGGCCTTATTTGATCTGTCTCATTGTAACTGTTTCAAATATCTATTTGTTATTCTTGGGAATAGGTGTCTGCCCCCTGATAACTTCATATTTAATACATTTACTCTTTTTGAAATATCTTCTTAGCCACGCACCCTGATAGTCTGCCGGATTCCTCAAAGAATGCCTAGCAAGGTACATTTAAAAGGGTCTTGTTTAACAGGGAAGCTGTATTTCAATCCCCTCCGCATACCCAGATGTCATTATCTCAGGATACTATCAGTCCTATAAAACACCGGCCTGGCCAGGGGTTTAACAGGTCATAAAAACAATTCTTGTGTGTTTAAGACAATTTGTAACTCCTTGTGTGCCAGCTTGATTAAAATCCTTAATCATGTCTGCCATATTTATTTCACACACGTAGTTCGACTAGCTTTCCCAACAGCCAGGAAATGGAAGAGGAAAATGAAGCCGCAACAACTTGTCGCCCCCCCCCCCCCCGCCCCCCCCACAACTCCTGGGAAGGGAGGGAGGGGGGCGGTGGGGAAGGGAGGGAAGGAGGAGAAGGGAGGGGGGGAAGGGGGGGAGGGGGGGTAAGTGACATAATTAATGTATCCGGCGGCTGCTTGCTCCCCCGCTGGCTCGGCTGCCCGCTCCCCCCCCCCCCCGGCCGCGGAACATTCCGTCTGCTGGTGATGTTCAGCAGACAGAGGAGCGTGCACGCGGCGGCAGGAAGCGCCAAACAAATATAGAATAAGTATTTGTCGTCTAAATTTAACGTAGATTGAACTTGATGGACATAAGTCTTTTTTTCAACCTCATCTACTACGTAACTATGCAATAAAGAGTTTCAACAAAGTACAGGAAGGAAGCCTTTTTCCAGGGAGGGGGGTAAGTGACATAATTTATGTATCCGACGGCCGCTTGCTCCCCCGTCCGCCCGTTCCCCCGCTGGCTCGGTGATGTTCAGCAGACGGAGGCGCGTGCACGCGGTGGCAGGAAGCGCCATATGTGCTCCTGGCCTAGGCGGGAGGTGAGGCGTGAGGGCTGAAATTGGTGGTGTACAGGTGACGGAAGGTGGGGATTATTATTTTATTTCCCCCGTCCGCCCGCTCCCTCCCCTGTCCGCCTGCTCCCACGCGGATCATTCCGTGTGTGGGGGATGTTCAGAGACGGCAGTTGAGGCGGGAGGAGGCGGTGTGTCTGAAATTGTTGGGGTACGGGTGAGGGGGGGGATGGGGGAAATTATTTGATTGATTCCTGCCCGCTCCCCCGCTTGCTCCCGGCCGCCCGCTCTCCCACTTGCTCCCGGCCGCCCGCTCTCCCACTTGCTCCCGGCCACCCGCTCTCCCGCTTGCTCCCGGCTACCCACTCCCCCGCTTACTCACCCGTTCCGCTGCTCCCCCGCTTGCTCCCGGCCGCCCGCTCCCCCGCTTACTCTCCCGGCCATCCGCTCCACCGCTTGTTCCTTGCCGGTTTAGGCGGGAGGCGGCGGGAGGCACAGGGGTGTGAGACGGCGGGAGGCACAGGGGTGTGAGGCAGCGGGCCGGTGGGAGGCGGCAGGGGTGTGAGGCGGCGGGAAGCGCAGAGGTGTGGGGCGGCGGGAGGCACAGGGGTTTGAGGCGGCAGTGGTGTGAGCTGGGAGGGGAGGCCGGAGGTGCAGGGGTGTGAGGTGGCGGTCCGGCAGCAGGGGTGTGAGCTGGAGGGGGAGGCCGGAGGCGCAGGGGTGCGAGGTGGCGGGTTACTAACTTACCTGGGCGGGAGGCGGCTGCTGGTGAACAGTGTGTGGTAGGCAGTCTTGGAGGCGCATGCGGTGTGAGGGTGGTGCATGTGTAACAGTGGGTTAGACTGTTAGAGCAAATCGTCCAATAAGAGCCGTGGGGGGGTGGGACAGGGGGGAGGGGCAAAACACACTGGCCAATGAGAGCCGTGGGAGGGAGGGCGGGCGGACCGACGGACCAATCAAATGGTCTACAGACACAAACAGCAGTTTCAGTTTTATATATATAGATAGAAAATAAAATTAAAGGTCTGCACTTACAAATATCAGACCTCAGTGGCACTGAAGGGATCCGTTTCCGCGTTCGTTCCTGGTGGCTTCCCTGCTCCCACGTCCGAGTCCCAGGGCTGTGATGTCTGCTTCCTCATCTCCCTACGGTGGCCGCTTGAGGTCAAAAAAGTGAGCAAATCAGAGCTACGCGTTTTGCCCCTTACTCGGGTTTCGTCAGGCTCAAAAATAATCCAGGGACCACCATAACCCCCGGTAAGGTAGTATCTCTGGTTATTTATTTTTATTTATGTCTACCAACCACATTCACCCCAGAGTTCAGTGCCCAGGTTTTTCTTTTATTCTATTCCGATGCAGAGCCTACTATGGAGCTATGCTCTGTGCGCCATGTGGGGCAAAAGGAAAGCTTGCTCCTGGGCCTTACCGCCTGGGTGAATGCGTTCCAGAATCTATCTGCTGCCATCTCGCCACCGGAGCTGTATGCTACCTTGTCCGGTGTGACCTCCAAGCTGAGCAGTCACCCGCCGGTACCCCGCCGAGAACCATCACCAGCATACTGCGAGGTACATTCTGCTGCCGCTCCTGCAAGCTGCTCCAAGAGGGTGAACCCTGCGGAAGGAACCGTTGCTGTCGAGGAGTCAGACGCGGGTCGAAGGAGATCCGGGACAGAGATCTGCGCTTGCCCCAAGCGCAGGAGGCTGCGGACCAATATCTACGCCACCGGAAGGAGATGTGGGAGGCTTGTGCTCGTGCTGCCGCCTACGTAGAAGCTGCCGAACGACACTACGATGCGCTGGGGCTGGTGGAGGATTTGCCCAGGGAAGTGTCGTCCAGTACTATTACAGACAACCCCAGAGTGACATCGATTACAGCTCCACCTCCGGGAGAAGAGAAGGCCATGAAGTCATCCGGCCGGATGAGCTCAACCACTTCTGCTTCTGCCCCAATGAGTGACTGGCCCTCTGTGGGCCCTTTCTTCCTACAATGCAGGGAGTGGAAGGAAGAAAGAGATTTTCAAGAAGCTGCTGCCGTTGTTGCGGCGAGATATCTACAGGCTAGAGTGTGTGGTCAACTGAGCCTAACCGGGACTGTGGACACTTCTATCGCTCCGCCTGGGGAGACCCCCAAAAGTTTCCTATTCAGAGACTTTAGAGTGCCCGCTTTGCCCCAATCTGCCCGTCCTCCCATACTGACCCGAGTCCTAGTATAAACCCCTGACACCTCAGCCCTTGTCACCAGTTAGTCCCGTGGCTCAAAGTAGTAATGGAAAGGGTGATAACCTTATGCGTGTACTATCTGTGGTGAAGACCTTGCCTTGTTGGAATCAAGAGAAGCGGGGTGATGTGCCTCAAGTAGATCAAACACAGCAGGTGTTAGGAAAGAGTAGCACAGCAAGGGCAGAGACCTTCAATGCTTCAGAGAGGGAGGAGGGTCAGGTAACACCTTTGTGGGAAGGTTCCCTGTTTTGGGTACTACCTGATACTGCAAGAGAACGTGGCCTTATGAAGTTCAGCAGGGCTGAGAGAGTCCTAGTAATGAGGTTCCGAAAACATCATGAGGAGGGCTGAAGAGCACCAGGTAGAATGGGTTAAGGACACCATAGTAGAACACCTGGCCAACACTATAAGAGGGTCTAAGTCCTGAGACCCAGATAAGGCTAAATACCTGCTAAAAATGTGGGCATTGGGCCGCAACATCCACCTTGACCGGGTAGAATACATCTCCGAGTCTGGGAGAAGGAGGTGTTATTCAGTAAAGTACCTGACGGGCAAGGTAATATAGTAAAGAAGCCCGGCCCAGCCCACTACTATTGAGGTAGCCCCAGGTAACATCCATGGTAGACCCAGTGTTATATGGGACTGTGTATTTGTTATTGCACTGTGGTGTTATTGTATAGTAATGCAAGTTTGCATTAGGTTCAATTACAAGGTTGTTGGTACAGTATGTTGATGTTGCACATCCAAGGGGAGAATGTAGCATAGCCTCCGGCCGCTACCTCTTCCTCTGGTCCCTGACAGTATAAGTCCTGCTAAGGACAGGCACTGGAGGGGTTAATTCCTCATGAAGGCCTAGTTTGCTATTACAGCCTTGGATACACTTACTTTATCCAAGGGCGGGCCTGGGAACAACCTGAGAGTGTCAGCCTGGGGGAGGATACTGGCTGGGTCACTTGCAGTGATTTGATGCTTGTCAGTATCAGACCTGCCCTGTTATGGGGCAGGGTTACAAGTCCAACCCACAGGGTATATATATACTGGCACTCTCCTAGAAGTCAGTGTGTCTCTTTCCTCCCCCTGTGGACTGATAACATCTACCCTGTATCCCACTAAGGGATGCAGGAGGAGCACCAGAAGGAACCTAGATGGGCCACAAGCCTTAAGGTAATCTTCCAAGGAATGTGGACTGCTGTGAGTTCTGGAATATGCAATAAACATCCGTTGATCCATCTAAGTGTGTGATTCACTGCCTTGGGATAAGAGAGGTGTCAGAATGGACCATCCTGCAGACCCAGGATCCTCGCTGACTGGAGGTGCTGCCAATCGAGAATGAAGCACCCTGAAAGCCTGTCCTGATTCTCCCCATACAATCGCAGAGCAACTCGTAGTCCTCCTGTTGCCTCACAGGTATGCACAGCACTAGGAAACATACAGGTAGCGACCCAATCTCACATAGGGTGGGGGTAAAGGTGCTACATATATATTCTATCCTAAGAACTTCAAAAGGCGTGCAAAAACCCAGAGAGGAAGCATCTGTGCAATTAGGTGAACACCAGAACATTAAAAGTAGAGGATGGTGAAGAGGAAGCACCCAGTGTAAAAAAAGAATAAAAAACACAGCAACCCAAAGCAGCATGGAAAAAAGATGTAAGTGCACTTTGAACGAGTGCCAATTATATATTAAATGAGAGAAACATTTTCAGAGAGTACAACTCCTAATAACAAAATATCTACCAATATCTTTCATTATAGTCTGTCTCTGAACATGTTTCTCTCTTATTTAGTATATAATTGTGACTTGATTGTTTCCTTAATCATATGTTCAAAGTCGTTACCCCTTTTTTGATGCTGGTTTGGCTTGCTGTATTTTCTATTATTTTTCCCACTCATATTTTCACTCATACAAAAGGAGGATTTTTCACTACCTTTTCCTATAGAGCATGGAAATCTCTATAGGATGGCTGTACTAAAACAGATGGCAAATACTGTATATATATTTTTTATGCACACATAGTTTCAAACACATGTATGTGTATATAATGTATACAGCATGTGTTTGTGTGTATATTTATATATGTAGCCCCTGCTACAAATATATGTTTACTGTGGACAATACAGAATTAATCTGCTCCACCTATCACATGGTGCGATTAAGGAATAAGAGATACTTATCTGCCTGGCAACACATGATCGGAGATATGGGATTGGATAAGAAGCAAACCGTATAGAATCTGGGGACCAGCTGTCAGTTTTAGACGGAGACAGAGATAGGTAGTGACAGTCTGAGAGGCACACAGAGAGACAGCCCAGGTGTCAGTGAGAGGGGTTTAAGAAAGACAGCCTAACACTCACAGAGGTGAAAGAGGAGGCTTGTGGGAGACTGCTAGCCAAAGAGAGAAAGTCAGATACAGAAGCAGAAACACATACCTTACACAGAGAGAAAGAGGAAAGAGAGAGAAAGAGGAAAGAGAGAGAAAGAGGAAAGAGAGAGAAAGAGGAAAGAGAGAGAGAGAGAAGAGAGAGAAAGGAAAGAGAGGGAGGAAAGAGAGGAGGGAGGGAGGGAGAGAGAGGGATAGGGAGAGAGAAGGAGAGGGAGGGGGAGAGGGAGAGGGAGGGGAGAGGGAGAGGAGAGGGAGGGGAGAGGAGAGGGAGAATAGAGAGAAGAACAGGAAGAGAGATCCAGGTACTTGCTGGGCTGTTAAAGCACAACTTAATAACACCCAGCTGGGTGACTCTTTCCTGCAACTTTCAAGTATCCTTTGTGTACTACACACACCTCACAAATGTTTCACCCTTAATAGGCCTGTAACGTGATTACATGCCATTTTGAGATAAGAGCTCCAACAAAGTGCTGGCAATAATATTGGCCTAAGTAGTTTCCACATTGGACACCTCATTTATTGTGTATCGCATATGTACAAATATATATGTGTGTGAGTGTGTGTGTGTTAAGTATAGCCAGTTATCTTTAAGGAGTAAGGGCCGCCAGGTTAAGGTTTCCCAGGGGTCATAAAGCAGCAGCTAATATATACACAAGTCTCATCTGGTTTTAATCAAGGGGTCCAATTATAGTGTACTGAGGGAGGATGAACTCAGGCCCCGCCATAACATACTGTATATAGACTGTGGAAATAGAGGGATTACATACACACAAATGCACACAGTTTGTTTTTCCCTCCGTGCCCTCTTTTCTATCACTCTCCCCCTGTGCCCTCTTGTATGTCTCTCCCTGTGCCCACTTGTCTGATGTGTCTGTCTGCCCTCTTGTGGCTCTCTCTCTCTCTCTCTCTCTGCCCTTGTCTCTCCTCTCCCTGTGCCCCCTTGTATGTTTGTCTCTCCTCTCTCTGTGCCCACATATGTCTCTCTCTTCCTCTTGTCTGTTTGTCTCTCTGTGTAACCCTCTCTGTCTGTTTTTATCTTTCTATCCCCGTGTCTGCCAGTTTCCCTCTGTGTCTGTCTGTCTCCCTTTGTGCCGCCTTGTCTGGCTGTTTGTCTCTCTCTCTGCCCCCTTGTCTGTTTGTCTCCCCCTCAGTACCTGTAGTTGTCTTAGGCCTTGTTCTTCTCTTCTCCTCTGTCCCGTCCTGCTCCTTTTCTGATTGGTCCTTACCTCCCCCTCTGTCTCGCCCCCTAACTCTTCCGATTGGTCCTCTCTTCCACCATTTACAACATACATTTCCTGGACCTGTGGCTGCAGTTGCTGCTCTATTGATGCACAGGCAATGCTTGATATTCTTGAGAATAGACCAAGACCAAGAGCGAAGAAGGGAAATATAGTAATGTATTAATATTTATTCAGATTTCCCGCTCTGTTAAATTTGAGTGTTTTTTCTCTAGCTGCCAGCGTTTTCCCACAGTAATCTTCCTGCAGAGCTTCCTTATGTAGGCTCACTGAGGTCAGTGCCCCCAAACCAGGGGTTTTAAGCAATTTAAGCACAAACATAATTATTACACACGGACTATGATTGTGAAAGGCATAAAAAATGACACATAGCCAATGGTGCTAATCTAAGGCTGCGTCCATAGGACAGCAGCCGTGCTGAGGCGCGCGGAGGCTGAGGGAAAGCGGGTGCTTTCCCTGGCCTTGGTCCGGGGGCGTGTCGGGGGGTGGGGAGGCTGTGACGTCACGGAGCTGGTTCGTCCTCATTGGGCGAACCGCTCACGTGACCGGCCCTGCGCTCCCTTGAGCGCTTGAATTTAAAATATAGCTAAGACTTACGTTTCCGCACGCTTGCGGAAGCGTAAGCGAGCCCCTGCTAAAGCCGCTGTCATTGTGGCTGCAGGGGCTCACTGAGAAGCGTCAGTGTGCCTCAGCACGGGTCAGCGCCTAAGCGCTGACCCATGAGCAGCCTAAGACATCATTCTCATAGTTTAAGACCAGCTGCTAACAACTCTGTATCGCAATAATTCCAGAAATAGCGACGGAGCAGCGCTAATCTTTTAACGTCGCTACTGTTTTTGCGATTACGTCTAAATTCAACATCGGATACCACCCGTGCCAGAAGACACCTTATCACCCATTTACATGGGCCTTAAAATATATTCTGGAAGGTGTCTTATTGAGCAGCACTTCTCGGTAAATATGGCCCAATATGTACATTTAGTGTACTTTGCACTTGAGATAAAGCACTAACACACTGGTAACGTAACTCATTCTCTGTAATAAAACACTGGTGTGTCACGTTGCATACTGAACAAACAATTGCTAGATGAGCATTGTATTACAATACTGTACATACATTGTAGGTGATACAAACACATACAACAACACATAACACAAATGTTATGGTGGATAGTTGGTTCTTAATACTTGGAAGCTTTATGTTTTTTATCCCCATAAGTGCTAGACTGTTGGCAGTTGCTAGGTGCTTGAGAATGGGTTCTATATCTGGCAGATTACATAGAAAAAATAGGAAAGAATAATAGATATCTAAATTGGGAAGAAAGTATATCTATAAAAAAAAATGTCAGAGGTGCATGTCCCATTAAGTGTGGCCACTATCAATACAGGGAAAAGAGAGCGCGAGACAGCACACTCAATAAATAGGTGTTCACCTATCTGATGAAAGGCTATCAGTGGGCCTAAAACGTCGCTTTTTAGATATACAGTATTGCCCGATTTTAAATGAAAGGTAATTGATTTTCACTAGAAAAGGAGTCTCAAGAAGTGATATCTACAAAACGATGCCACTAAGATCGTGAGTCTATTTATTACGTTTGCTCTCTCTCTCTGTCTTCTCTGAATCTGGCAGATTGACACAAGTCCCACTCAAATACAGACGGGGTCTAGCAGTTATTTGAGTCAGACCTGCTTGTTAACCTTTCAGCACCAGAAGGTTCAGATACACATTTCTTGTGCCATCTGGCACTAATTAAGTTAAATGAGAGCCATCATCCCTCACTCATCTTAAACAGCTGGTGTCTTCATTTAATTTAAAATGCCAGTTACAGTAAGTCTCAGTTGCCAACTTCCCCCTCATGCAAATCAAAGGAGTAGAAGAGGAGACCGTACATTGGCAATTCTAAAATACTTTTGCATAACATCTGACAAATTTGAACCCAAATGCTGTACATTACCATTCAGTGTCACTTAAAATGCTGTACATCACCATTCAGTGTCACTTAAAATGCTGTACATCACCATTCAGGACCACTTAAAATGCTGTACATCACCATTCAGGACCACTTAAAATGCTGTACATCACCATTCAGGACCACTTAAAATGCTGTACATCACCATTCAGTACCGCCTAACCTGGCAATGAATTAGAATAGTGTGACTCCTGTTAGAAATGCCAGACTTTACAATACTGCATAATTGTGCCCTAAGCTCTTTTTAATTAATAGCCCCAGCCTTACTTTCCCTCCATTCAAGAGCGAACAAGAGTCTTTCTGGAGTCAGTGAAATCTGAATTATATTTATATATTATGTGTTGTTATTTCTGTGTTTGTAAAGCGCTGCATACACAAATATACACATACAGCGCATATACAGATATAGCATGGTTTGTTGTTCCCATTTTGTGGGATATGTTGTTATATTCTGCACCAACACCTCCATTGTATCCCATGAAAACTCTGGGATCTGGGATATCATTGTATTTTTGGGGGGAGCAATGATGTAGCAGACATCTGTATATGTACAGAATAAAAGTCCCCATGTTCATCAGCCCTTTGAGAACTTGAGTGCAATAACATACAGCAGGAACTATAATCCAAGCATCGGACTGGAAGTTTATGACAGAGTCAGGCTGGCAATACTGTATGGGTGGAGCTCATTCTCTCAGAATAAAGTGCATCCTCTTCCTGGAGCCACTCCAAATCAGTGTTAACTTAGGTCAAAGTTATTGTTTCATGATGTGATGTGATTAAACGGATGTATCCCACACTAAGGCATTACTGTGAATTCATTAGCTTGTTTTCCATTTGTGGACAACATTGGCACAGAAGTGTATAACCATCTACCACAAGATCCCCATTTAATATCTGGCAACGTCGTTAAAATACCAAAGGAGACATGGGTACATAAGGGATACTGAGTGGCTTGTGAAAATGGATCTGGCCACCTTAGCTTTGTTCTCAATAAACAGGTGCATACATCTCTATAAGTCTGTTTGGCAATAGAGACATTAACAATTTGCTGTTGTGCCAGAGTGCAAAGCAAAGCAATGAATTGCAGGCTCATTTATCATTGAAGGCGTGTTATTTATTTATAACGTAGGAGAAAATACATTTAATACATTTAGAGTTACCTCTTATCTTCAAGTATGTCCCGGGTGCAGAATATTGTGATGATTACATTTTATATTAAAGTTACAAACATGTCTAAAGTGTGAAACGGCAGAAGGCTTGAAAGATCTTTAACGGGTAGCAGATTTTAGAGACTCGGGTAAATTGTTCCAGAAGTGCGATCCCAAGGTCACAAAAGAAATAGTGAACCAGGAGCCATGTACTGCGGAAACTCCCATTGCTCTGTTCAGCACTACAGCAGTTTAAGGAATAACTTGTTAGAAACTCCTTCACTGGAAGCGGCCTTGTGCTGTAGCTCTGTGCTTTGCAGCTCTCTACAGTTTGCTCAACTAGGTATTCAGGCTATAATTTCATTAAACTCATTAAGAGTCAGATATAATAGGTACTGTCTGAAGCATCATTAAAAATGGCTAATTGTGATTGCAGAGTAATCTAATTATGTTATTGTGTCACAAGGCTCTTTTGGCAGCAAAATCATAAATGGGTAATCTATACTTTTCAGCTTAAACAATTCCGTATCTCAATGTTTTTTTCTTACCACAGTATATGGAAACATGGCTACCTAATGTTGGGCAATGTCAGTCTTTTTGGGGTTGCTTCTCCTGGAGGCATTTGTGTTGAATCACCCTCTTCTTTTTTGCTACTTTTTGCTTTGTATAACAATACAGTTCTGCTACAAGCAAAGTATGTTTTCTAGGTGCCAAAGGGCTACAGTATATCTGCCTTTCTACTGCTGTAAAGCAGCAGTGCTGCCTGTTTGGCTGTTTGTATAATCCTTGGTTTGTAGGGGGAGCTGGACCATGGTGAACTACACAAACAAGAAAGCTATATCTCTTTAACTGGCTGAGTAAACCGAACTATTGCAGCCCATCAGAACCTTGGGAGACTTGGGCCTGACACTCCTCAATCACCCAGCCTCCTCATCCCCTGATTGTGAGCAGGACGCTTGCTGTGCACGCATAGTTGAGAGTGGAGTATGTAAAAAAAAAAATGTAAATAAATAATTGAAAAGCTCTTTATCTTGTTCTCTACATCTACAACTGCAGTGCTATATATTGCATGGAGCTAACACATGTATAGAAAGAAAACCCCAACAATTTATTTATATATGAGTTTGTTAATATACATTACATATATAATGTACATTACAAAGACAAGGCGCCGTTGGCAAGAATATTTTTTTTTGATCATTTGCGTTGGGCATGAGGCGCTATTGTGAATTGATAAGGTTATTATTTGTGAAAATTGGTGTCTGTGTTCTTTGATAAATCTGGGGTTATTTTGCATCTAGGAGACTTTGAGATGTTTGTAGTGAATAATTACATCGTGTTTAATACATTATTTCCCCACTCGGTATAATTAATGAATTTCCATTCTATTCGATGTACGAGAGTGTAATGTAGGTGGAGAAAATGTACTAAGAATAACAGAACTGGCTTTCCAGAGGAGAGTCTGGTTTGAGTTTATTTGCCAACACCACCAGTCTCTGCAGGCAAGGACTCATTATGCCTCCAGAATCCTACGTACAGCACAGTGTAGTCAGCAGACGCATATAATAAGTCATTCTTAAAAACTCAACCTCCCTTATTCAATATATGGTTAACAAACAGTTAACAATGCAATAACTTTTGTAACTTCGACAGCAGGTAACACTTTTGCTGCAGGGTGGAGGGAGGTGGTCACCAATGCATCGTTTAACTTGCGTGGCAGTGAAAGGGTTAACGCACTGTTAACTGTACGTTGCCCACTTTTCACCATGCTGAATAGGGGGCCCATATTGTAAGTGGTATATAATTGCTCTTTATGACAGATGTGCATGTCCATACCATGGGGTGAGTTGCTACCCCAAGATACTGAAAGATGGAAAGGTAAACAATGTTTATTGAAATGGTTTCCGCGCTGTTCCTGTCACCCATGTGAGAATAGCAACGTTATCCAGGTATTGACTGCAAGTGGATGGAAATGTTATGGCAGTGTATCCTCTGCATAAACCCCTACTAAATAACATACTGTACTAGTGAAATTGACATATTGATCTTAGTCCTGTTATAACTGTTAAAGCGTAGGTGTCTAACAGTTTATGCCCTTAGCTTCTTAACTGGTCTATTAGTGGTCTTTGTAGAGTTACTTTTTTGGAGGTGACTGTTGGGGTGTCATGGCTGCCTGCCTGGGAGACTAAGTCCGTGCTGGCGCTGAGCGCACTCATGCTTGGAGAGTGCTCCAAGCATGAGCGCCGGGTTTCCGGCTTGTACGCACGCATGGGGGAAGGGAGGGCATTGCGGGTAGTTGGGCGCGCGGGTAAGTATAGATTTTTCGTTTACCTACGCGCCGATCGCGACTGAGCAAGTGTGCACGCGCACGAGCGCATACCGCGTGAGCGGGGACTTACATATATGTACATATGTAATTCCCCGCTGCAAGTGCCGCCCGCTCAGCCCGCTCAGCGCTAGCGGGGACTTAGCCTAACTTAGAACGTCATTTAGTCCCATGCGTCTTTCTGCTGCATGTTCCCTAAAATCAGAACTATGTGACACGTCCTCATTCTGTGACTGTGACATTCTATTAAAGTTCCGGATTGAGCAGTGTCGGTATGAAAAGACCAAACGATTGAGAACAGGCCTGCAATACATTGCTTTGCAATATGTCACTCGCCCTTCTGCCAGTGAAGGCAATAAAGCTGGGACGTTTTTCTGAGGAAGTCCCCGCCCGATTATAACATGCAAGGATGGCAGTCACCCAAATGGGGTGGCAACTTGGGGACAGCAGAAGTTTTAAGGGAAACTCCCATCCTGTAATAGACATGCGACTGCAATTTGTATACTGATGTACTGCACCTTTCTCCAGTGAAGACGGGATTCACAGCTCCCCGGCTTTTAACTCTCAGAATACTTTTAAGAATTGTCAGGGAATGTGATCATTTTACTGGTCAAACCGGCTTACAAAATAGCATTCCTGTATCTGGCTCAACAAATATAATAGGAAAAGCTGCACACCACAATAAATAGAATAAAAAATACTTGCAAAGACCGGTGCTCCTGGTTCAGGGATATCTGCCTAAAAAGATCCAGTATATGGAGAAACATGAATGATCCAGGGCAACATCGGATTTTTCAAAAAGAAATTTAATCAGCACAAAAAAGTTTTTTGTGCTGATTAAATTTCTTTTTGAAAAATACGAAGTTGCAATGGATCATTCATCTTTCTCTGGTTTAACAAAGACATTTATTAAACATTGGGGTGAAGCTTTCTGGTTCTTTTTGTTTATTTTTATTGTAAGCAGTGTTTGTGCTGGAAAAACTGGGAGACGTCAAAATAAATCCCCTATTAAAAAAAAAAAAAAATTGAATAGGAAGGACATAAATAAAGAAAGTAGTGGTTCTATGGGTGTGCATATAAAATAAGATGTAGTACCCCATACTATCTAGAACCATCACGCAACCACTGTCATTTTCTTTACCAAGTTAAAAGATATTGAACACATTAGTATTACACTATCATTATGTGCAGAAAATACCCATTATGGTTTTGTATTCTCTTATCTCTTCAGATTATCCAAGACACGTTTTCTGTACCTACCGTCCTCAACAGCTCCACAGTTGAGGAGGAAAAGCAGGCGGACTTGACTCTTGACACCAAAACACAGGAGTATGACAAGCAGCCAAGAGACAACTTTTTCCAGTTCTTCGGAAATTTATTCAACTTTGCATCAAAACCCACATTGGGAAATCCAAAACGAACTCCCGTTAACCAAGAGCATTGTAAGGAAAGCGAAGATGCACAGGTTCAAAATAACTTGGATGAAGGATGGTTAAACCAGGAACAGACATTAGCTGTTTGCAGTGCTACAGCTGAAGCAACAGAAGAGATCACAACAAATAAAGAGGAGATCCTTGGGGTGATTAGCACAGCCACAAGGGAAGTTGAAAAGCAAGAACATGAGGAGACACCTATCGAGTTACAAAAGTAAGTTCTGTTTACATTAAAAATATGATCAGCTGTTCCAAATATTCCACATACAAACTTTTAAATTAGGTGCTAAGAGTTAATAATATGAAGGCTCACTATTTTGCTAAGGATTCTGGGAATAAAAGAAAGTTAGCAGTGGTGTTCCTATAGGATTTTACTTGCAAGTATATTTTTCTAAGACGTTACATCACAAGAATTTTCTCCCTACGTGGACAAAAATAACATTGAAGGTATAAATATTAATTTACCTATGAGGGCTAATTCCAGTGAATGTACCTATTAACCAAGTACAACTATTTGCAGTTAAACAGTCTAACAAGTTAAGTGTTGCGGGTTCTGCTGATAGGTGGATAAAGTGAGGTAGGAAGGGTAAAATAGCCCTTCAATACTCTTTTCTTGTTTCTCTTATTCCTGCAAAATAATCTTTGAGAAAATAGAACTTGTACAGGTATACTACGCAGCATTGTGGGTGCCAAGACCTGAACAGGTTCCAGTTCCACACCCAAAATCCAATGACAAATCGGCTGTCATAATGAAGAATCTGTATAATCCCTCTAAAAGACTGCTTTATTGTGTTATTGCATTCTTATATACAACATTATAGTATTATGTTTGCTAATATGATCTAATATTTATACGTGTTACTTATTGAGAATGCTGACTTTCTTCCAATGGGTGTGTCACTGTGCATCCCTATTGTGTGCAAAAGTATTGTTCTCATTTCCTTTTAAAAGAGAAAGAGGGTGCTCACTAAATAGGCCTATACTCTGCCAGGAATATAACTAATTGATTTAACTATAATTACATTGACTTACATTGATGAAAGAATAATATTCAGAGAGAAAGTAAAACATTAAGCCTTACTCTGATGTACATAAGCAAGTCTCCCTCATAAGTAGGCAGAGTTGGCCAGTATGGTTCTTATTATATTAACCACACTGTGTAGTAATCAACATTTTGGCCAAGGAATGACAGGAAACCCAGCTGTACCTTCAAGTTTAAGAGCCGTTGGGCAAATAATAAGAGCCCTGTAAAATATAAAAATATGTTCCTTTCATTTTGAAAGGACATCCATCCTCATTCATGTAGGCCACGCCTAAACTTTATTTAGCTATTATAAGAGGAGGAGGGTGGAGTCATTGTTTCCTGGGATAGAGCAACATGTCAGAAAATAATCAGATGATCCTTTCAAATCCTTTTGCTTAATCTTGTGTGCAAGGGAATCTTTAACAACGTGTTGGTATTTGTAAATGATGTTATTTATTTCATTAGAAAGACAATAATATGTCAAGTATTATATAAGAGTTACAGTTAACTAATTTTATGTATATATGTATATACTGTAATGTGTGTGTGTGTGTATGTATATATATATATATATATATTATATATATATATATATATATATACATATATATACATATACATATATATACATATATATATATATACATATATATATATATACATATATATATATATATATATACATATATATATATACATATGTATACATATACTGTATATATGTATACACACACACACACACACACACACACACACACACACACACACACACACACACACACACACACACACTGTATATACTTTGTGTGATATAAATTAATATTGTATGTCTAAAAAATATAAATGTACAAAATCAGTTGGAGGAGATGAGTTGGAGTGATGGTACCACTTTGCCTGCTGCCTTAGGCCGTGATTATACCAAAATTTGCCGGCAGCGTCGCGTGGCGTGACACAGCGCGGCTCAAAAACAAAATCCTGTAATCCAATGAAAGCGAACGTACTGCTTGCGACGCGCGCGCGGGGCCAAACTGCAAAGCGGCACACTGGAGAGCAGACAGGAGATTTTTCATTTTCCAGGAGCAATGGCCGCGTCACGTGAGCGGTTCAGTCAATGAGAGCAAACCGCTCACGGCCACGCCTCCCTGTATCCTCTGCTTGTCTCCAGCCTGCAGTTCAAAATGCCGCTCGGCGGCATCGCGAGAATGACATCACGGATTGCGCTGCCGCCCCATCGGAGCAGGTATAAATCACTGCCATACACTTAAGGGGCAGTCTGACTTAGCAGACAAAAATAACACAACTTGCCATTATAACTGACTTCCTCATAATTCTATAATCAGTTGTTTGAGTCATGTACACATACATCAGTTTTGCTTTTGCAATGCATCAATGGAAAGATTTAATTTTATATTTGCGTCATAAATTGAAGTGTAAAGACGTGGATTTACCTTACAAATTTAGCATCTTCTTTATCATACCTTGGAAAGTTGTAGTTACAGGCGACACACAATAGCGCTCACATCATGGCACACACTTTGTACTGTACATACACATTTTATTTAAAAAAACTACTGTTAATGCAAAGCATCAAGTAAATAATTTTATTATGTTATTGTCATTATTGAGACAAACAAATATTATAACCTTACATATACATACATATATATATATATATACACATATACATATACATAAAATTAAAAAATAAATAGATGATACCGTTCTGTGGCTAACGAAATGCTTTTATTTGTGCGAGCTTTCGAGATACACATATATATATATATATATATATATATATATATATATATATATATATACATATATACATATATACACACACACATGCACTTAAAATATACACACATAAACATACATGCACACATACAGAGAGAGAGAGATTCATTTTTAAAAACAAAAATACCTACATATATACACATACATTGTCCAGTTATAACAAATGTCACATAGCATTTGACCTCACTTGGGACCTGTATGGAAACAGGTTTAGAAATATTTATGGAAAATACATATTCATTCCTTGCCGTATTTAATATACTACATCCATTGTGCATCATTGTGATATTGTTTGGTACATGTAACCACACACACTTTTCACTATGTGCATAAAGAAACACCCACGTTTATTTTGACACCAGGAAAAAGTTAGGGGATGAATTTGACGCATGTATTTATGATTTCCTGATACAGTTACAGCAAAAACCTTTGATCCAGTATCATATACTCATATAAAACATGCATACTTTTTTTTATAGAGCAATATTATTTTACTTGTCTAAATCCCTTGAAAAGGCATGGGTATTTGGATTTAACCTATTGAATGTACTAATTTGCCATTTATTTTTATGATTGGGTAGGACTATCCATTTAAGCATCATCCTGTATAACCTACAGCAAACTGTTATTTTGTAAAGGCAAAGGGTGATACCCATTAAACTCTCACAGTGCCAATCAGTATCGTATGGAAACTCCCATTGACTTTAATAGGAGTTTCTGTGATAGCGCCACAATTTGCACTATCGTAATTTAATTAATAACCCCCAAAAATGGCTTTTCAAAAAAAAAAAAAAAAAACACAGTAAAACAAATAACTGCTGGAGGTAGAATAAAAACCAGTAGCAGTTCTGTGTTTGATTTCAGAAATGCATCTCCTTGAAAAGGACGTTGAAATACTGGGTTGTAGATTAAAAAATGAGTGCTGATGACAAGTAGCAAGAAGCACCAAAAAGGTTTTCATTGGGGTAAAAGGTTACCAGGTTTAGTTCTATAACAACACACTCGTGCTACTTAGAAAAATACACCTAGATTGATATGATTAGTTAAAGTGGCTCATTGAATAATGCTCGTTACATTTGCTTTAGGTTTATGAATATGGCGTGATGTGCCAGTGGTGGGGTTTTAATTGAAATGATGGAGCAAGGCCATCAGGTTTCTTGCGTATACATTATGATACATGGCACAAGCATGACCCCTCGTAATTATTTGCTTCTTTTTTTCCTTCTAAATTATATCTAAAGTGTAATGAAATTTGATCTAATGGAGTACAACTTCTAATCCATCATCGGTTTGAAAAACCCTTTTATCAAACCAATCGTGAGCACATTGTAACGTAACGCAGAATCTTACCGATGGGCACAGCACTAAGAGCAGCATATGCTTCCTGATCATTTCAATCCATTGGTGATCTGTGAACCATGCAATGTTCCAAAGTAACTATTCAAACATTGAGTGGATTAGAAATATGCCTCTAATGACTCTTTGGCAAACAATGGGCATCTACAGTAGGAAATCTATTAACAGAACCAAGATAACATTTACAATTACCAGCATCCCGGAGGCGTGTGTGTCCGTGACGTCCACCGTGTGAAGCGGGTGCGTTTTCAGGACATGGTAGACGCGCCGTTGGGGGGGCGTGTCTGTGATGTCACGGAGCTGGTTCATCCTCATTGGGCGAACCACTCACGTGACCTGCCCATCGCGGCGAGAAATCAATTTCAACTGATTTCTTTCTCAAGGCGCACCCCCTCCTGCTGTCGCCCGCGCGGTCTATGGACGCGATCAACGCCATAAGGCAATGTGATCGCACCGCGCGCTGAAGCCCATCTGCGCGGTCTTCGGCAGCATGGGCGAGCCCTAAGCCTTCTCATGAATTTGTAGTTTACAATACTGTATGTAGCCATGTGTAAAATTGGTGTACAGATCTCTCTCTTACTGAGCAGTAACTCCTGGTAAGAAGGCAGGGTTGCCAGTAGTTATCATGGAGGTTTGCCCTCAAACCCTGTGATGTGTCATATGTAGCAAAGGAAGTGACAGCATGCTTTGTGTCCACTGTTAGTGACACTGAGGTGGGTCTTTCTGGAGCCTATATATTGCACAGCACTTCCTAAAGTTAGTGTTTCAGATAAGGAGTCGGACACTGCCAGTGTCTGGTGCACGAGCTGCAAGCCTGTGTAGCTTAAGGCCCGGGCCATAGAAGGGTGAGGCGATCCGAACCGCGCTGACGCTGAGGCTCGCCTGCTGAAATCTGGGCGATTTCATGCCCATACAGGCGAGCCAGCGGGCGCGATCGGAGCCGGGGGGAGGTGGTTGGAGGCGGGGCAGTGACGTTGCTGGGCCAATCGCCCGTGACGCACTGACGCCGACGTCACGGCGCCGTGACGTCGACACTGCTGTGCTGTGATTGGAGGTTTTCAGCCGACAGCGCGCTGAAAAACAGCTTGGCGCTCGGCTGAAACCTCCATCTCGTCAGCACGCCTGAAGACGCTCGCGTGAGCCCCCTCTCAAGGCATCCTCATTGAGGATGCAGGGGCTCAGCGCGGAGCGTCCGCACGCCTCAGCACGGCCTGTCCTTCTATGGACTCGGCCTAAGTGCGGGTGACAAGCTGATCACACACTGTGTCCAGGGCTCTGGCACAGCTGGTAGTCTCCCTTAGGGGAGAAGTGGAAAAGACCAATCTGATTAGAGTACAGAATTAAGAAGGAACCTTTCCCAAGATGGTCAACCTGATAATGTGCGGTTAAGTGTCGGCCGCTGTGATGGGCAGTCTGCCACATGACATGCTAATAAAGATGCCCTTGAAAAGACCCTTCTTGAGTGGAGTTACTCAGGGAGAAGGTGCACCCAGGAGTTCCCGTTCAGAAACTCCTCCCTGCTATCGTGGGGATCTGGATGGGATGGAGGCGCTGTACCAAATGTGAGTAGGACTCAGCACACTACCTTAGACGCCTGTCATGGTGAATTCCCCATTACTAACAAGCGGGAGACTCAGGAGTCCTGTGAGCCAGCAGGTGCACCACATTACACAGACATGTAACTGGGCAGTTTCTCACATAGGGGTCAGGATCAGAAGGGCCCAGAGAAACACCGTTACATGTAGAACAGGGGTGATCAACACCAGTCCTCAAGTCCCCTCAACAGGTCAGGTTTTGAGGATATCCCAGCTTCAGCAAAGGTGGCTCAATCAGTGGCTCAGTTGAAGACTGAAGCTGGGATATCCGCAAAACCTGACCTGTTGAGGGGACTTGAAGACTGGAGTTTATCACCCCTGTTCTACAGTATTTTAAACTACAAATTCATGAGAAGACTCAGGGCTCGCCCATGCTGCCGAAGACTCCGCGTGGAGGTGGGGGGACTTGAGGACTGGACATGAGTACCGCTGCTGCAGAATATACTGTAATTCACCCCCAGTGATAAGTCACATGTGCTTCTGGCTTAGGTGACCTCTACACTCCCTTATTCGTCCACCGCCCACTTTCCCAGGCTTCAGCTTTCTCAGCAAGGCTGAGGATGCTGCTTATCTTTGAAAGACTTCTATTTGCACCCTGTCAGTCATTTAACAGCTACAGGCTTAAACATGAGTAACAGGTCACGTCACCTATTCATCCTAGTCAGATAAAATTAATTACCATTCTAATTATTTCACAATTGTAGAAATTAAGTACTTGGTACAGTGAAGGGCACAATTGGACACAACTGATTATATGTGTCATAGAAAGCCTCCCTAAATCGTTGTAAAATCACAGACATATTATTATATCACAGATATATATATATTATATCAATGGAATTGTTTTGTTGTGCATATTATTTACGCTTTATGCAGTTATTCCGTTTCATCAGAAGCTAAAACCCAATATCAATCATTTTTTATTTTATTACATGAGCTAAGATCTGTACCACATTGTTTTTCACACTATTACTTTTCTGCCATAATTCGCTAGCAAATACTAAGGTATTGAGAAGCACGTTGAAAGATTGAATATCAATAAGTAGCTAAAGCATGGAGAAACGCATGCAAATGCTCTGGGAAGCAATAGTCTTTGTGACAAATAAGATTCCAAATGTTAATCAAATATAAATTGATCTACTCAAGGCAAGTTATAGTGAAGGAAAAGATGCTGTGTGTCAATGTTATTAGTTCTCAGTAGCTATGGTAAAAAAAGAAAATGTTATCTTCTAAATCAGGGGCGCTCAACTCCAGTCCTAAAACTCCCCCCAACGGGTCAGGTTTTCAGAATATCCCTGCTTCAGCACAAGTGACTCAATCAGTCCCTGCTTCAGCACAAGTGGCTCAATCAGAGGCTCAGTCTGATTGAGCCACCTCTGCTGAAGCTGTGATATCCTGAAAACCTGACCTGTTGGGGATTGCTTGAGGACTGTGGTTGCGCGCCCCTGTTCTAAATGATGTCAATTGGCGTATCTTTGCTACATTTTTGTTAAAGTTACTTGGTGCTTCATAAACGTCAACCCGAGACATAAAAGAGAGTTTACCGCCTCCCAAATATGCCCAGGTGACCTCCCAAAGTCCCATCAGGTGTATAGTCCCCAAATATACTTTATGGGTGCTCCCCTTCTCTTGCTCAGTGCTGTAGGCAGGTCTGCCACATTTATCACACTGATAAGATCTTACTGGCAGCCCATTGAGGATTGTGGTGCTGGAACTTCTGCATATACTTCACATCATTCTCAGCCAGCACCCTCAGTGAGAATTGGCCACGTGTACGGGAAATCAGAGGGGCCCAGTCAAGTCCTGAGAGTGCACTTACCTGGTAGGCCCACTTTATAGAACATCATACACGTTCTTTTCTGGGGAGAGGGATGAAACATTCATTTCTATAGTATTTCCTATCCTGTAATGGTGGTGTACCTCTCCCTGCACAGGCCAGGCTAACATGGTGCATCTAATCAAATACAGTAAAACAAACATTTCACACTAACATGTTCAACACATTGTAAATAACTGGATGTTCCATGCAGAGAAAAACACTGTATAAATACTCGCTGCCGCTTGAAAATGAGCTTGCATTTTAAGTCCATATATCTATTGCTACAATTGGCAGCCGACAAAGGTTGTAATAATATTAGCATAAACATAAACAGGGGGTAAGTGTGTGTGCAGGAGAGGGGTCAAAGAGAGGGCAGTGGGTGCAGGAGAGGGGTCAAAGAGAGGGCAGTGGGTGCAGGAGAGGGGTCAAAGAGAGGGCAGTGGGTGCAGGAGACGGGTCAAAGAGAGGGCAGTGGGTGCAGGAGAGGGGTCAAAGAGAGGGCAGTGGGTGCAGGAGAGGGGGTATGTGGGTTCAGGAGGGAGGGCATTGGGTGCAGGAGGGGGGATATGTGGGTTCAGGAGAGAGGGCATTGGGTGCAGGAGAGGGGATATGTGGGTGCAGGAGAGGAGTCAGAAAGAGAGAGAGAGAGAGAGAGAGAGAGAGAGAGAGAGAGACACCAGTAAGGGCAGGAGAGGGGGTAATTGTGTGCAGGAGAGGGGTCAGAGAGAGGGCAGTGGGTTCAGGAGAGAAAGGGGGGGGTGCAGGAGAGGGGTCAGAAAGAGGGCAATGGGTGCAGGAAAGGGATCAGAGAGAGGGCATTGGGTGCAGGAAAGGGATCAGAGAGAGGGCATTGGGTGCAGGAAAGGGGTCAGAGAGAGGGCATTGGGTGCAGGAGAGAGGGTAAGTGGGTGCAGGTGAGGGGGCAGAGAGAGGGGGGGGGGGCAGTGGGTGTAGTTCCTACCTCTGAGGGATTGATTACAGGAGGAGTCACATGACAGGCAGCCGAGGCACTGAATAGCTGCTGCCTGCCATGTGACCTCCTCCTTAAGGGATTCTGGGACTTGTGGTCCTGCTGACTTTCTCTGTTGTAGCATTACATTAGGGAGCGGGACTACACCTCCATGTAGAGGTGGGAGGGGATCTCCCATGTGCCGTCCTCCTCTGCCACCCTGCTCCACTATATGAAATTCTTGGAGGGTGCAAATGCACCCTTGCACCTGCCCTGGTAGCGCTGACTGTCTTCTTTCCATCCCTTTCACCTCTACTGCTCTCTCGCCTTAAACCTTTTTCCTCACTGAACCTTACCTCAGTATACACCAAGCACCTTCTTAAAAATCACCTCTTAAGTGAGGCATTGCAACCAACAATTGTGGCCAAGCGCTGCCCTCTGCTGCACTTATTCTCTCACCTGCTGTCTCTGTATGGCCGAGTCCATGGTGCAAGCGCGCAGTTCACGCGACGGAGCGCATGGCCTCGCGCGCGCCTGTCAGCCGAGTGATCTGCGGACTGCAGATCCTCACGACGGGAGGAGTGTCAGAGGCGCGGCCGTTGACGTCATGGAGCTGGTTCGCCCTCATTGAGCGAACCGCTCACGTGACCCGGCCATCGTGCTGCAAAATCTGATTTTTTTTGTAGTCACAAATAAATCTCTTTTGCGCGCACTATGGCCGTCCTCATTGAGGGACGGCCTTTTGTCCGTGCGGCGCGCACTGTCGCACTCAGCATGGACGCGGCCTAAGTCTCCCAACATACCACTTGGATTGTAAGGTCTCTGGAGCAGGGATTTCCTTTCTTGCTGTGTGACTTTGTTACACTTATCGGACTATAATTCCCTGTACTGTTTTTTGTCTCTTTTGTAAAGCGCTGAGTACATATTGGGCACTATAAAAATAAAGATCTCCATACAGTACATACATTTCATGGGATTATCTACCTCTTTGTACGAATGAAGCATACATTTAAGAAGGCCTTACTACAAAGATATCTCTCCACGTTCTTATGAAAAGATTATACAGCTGAACCCCGTTATAGCGCGGTCCTTGGGGTCCACAACACTGAGACCACAACACTGAGACCACATTATAACCAGGGTTGTGTTAAAATGTCACCGGTATCTACCTCACCCTCCTCATTGCAGATGTCAGCTCTCTCCTCTGGGCTGTGTCCACGTGCTCTTCTCTCTGGTGCATGGTGTCATTTTTTTTTTTAAGTACTGTGTATTTGGTGGAGAGGAGGGCTGTGTATTAGGGTCTGGCAATGTATGTGCTGTGTATTGGGAGAGGAGGGCTGTGTAGTATGGTCTGGCACTGTATGTGCTGTGTATTGGGAGAGGAGGGCTGTGTAGTATGGTCTGGCACTGTATGTGCTGTGTATTGGGAGAGGAGGGCCGTGTAGTTGGGTCTGGCACTGTATGTGCTGTGTATTGGGAGAGGAGGGCTGTGTAGTATGGTCTGGCACTGTATGTGCTGTGTATTGGGAGAGGAGGGCCGTGTAGTTGGGTCTGGCACTGTATGTGCTGTGTATTGGGAGAGGAGGGCTGTGTAGTAGGATCTGGCACTGTATGTGCTGTGTATTGGGAGAGGAGGGCCGTGTATTAGGGTCTGGCACTGTATGTGCTGTGTATTGGGAGAGGAGGGCCGTGTATTAGGGTCTGGCACTGTATGTGCTGTGTATTGGGAGAGGAGGGCCGAGTATTAGGGTCTGGCACTGTATGTGCTGTGTATTGGGAGAGGAGGGCTGTGTAGTAGGGTCTGGCACTGTATGTGCTGTGTATTGGGAGAGGAGGGCCGTGTAGTTGGGTCTGGCACTGTATGTGCTGTGTATTGGGAGAGGAGGGCTGTGTAGTATGGTCTGGCACTGTATGTGCTGTGTATTGGGAGAGGAGGGCCGTGTAGTTGGGTCTGGCACTGTATGTGCTGTGTATTGGGAGAGGAGGGCTGTGTAGTAGGATCTGGCACTGTATGTGCTGTGTATTGGGAGAGGAGGGCCGTGTATTAGGGTCTGGCACTGTATGTGCTGTGTATTGGGAGAGGAGGGCCGTGTATTAGGGTCTGGCACTGTATGTGCTGTGTATTGGGAGAGGAGGGCCGTGTATTAGGGTCTGGCACTGTATGTGCTGTGTATTGGGAGAGGAGGGCCGAGTATTAGGGTCTGGCACTGTATGTGCTGTGTATTGGGAGAGGAGGGCTGTGTAGTAGGGTCTGGCACTGTATGTGCTGTGTATTGGGAGAGGAGGGCCGTGTAGTAGGGTCTGGCACTGTATGTGCTGTGTATTGGGAGAGGAGGGCCGTGTATTAGGGTCTGGCACTGTATGTGCTGTGTATTGGGAGAGGAGGGCCGTGTAGTAGGGTCTGGCACTGTATGTGCTGTGTATTGGGAGAGGAAGGCTGTGTAGTAGGGTCTGGCACTGTATGTGCTCTGTATTGGGAGAGGAGGGCCGTGTAGTAGGGTCTGGCACTGTATGTGCTGTGTATTGGGAGAGGAAGGCCGTGTAGTAGGGTCTGGGATTGGGCTTTTTCCATAAGCCAACAATGTTATTTGCTTCTCTTTTCTCTTAGATTATATTAAAGACCTTTTAAAACGTCCTAAAGCCTTTAATACAGACAGTTAAGCAGTAAATTATGAAGTTATTGATCTGTGTACCACCTACAAATAATACACTGCAGTTGAATTAATTTGGGTTCTCTGCATTGGAGGATCTACACCAGTGGTTTGCAGCCTTTTTTTGGTTAAGGCAGCGGCGCGCAAACTGTGGGGCGTGAGGCTTCTGCAACACTCCACTTACCTTGCTTCAGCTGGCTGTGTGACGCCTCGCCATGGTAACGCGGCGTGAAATGACGCGACGGGGCCACGTGGCGTGACATCACACGCGTCAAATGACCCTGCAGCGTCATTTGACGTGGATGCAAGGTTGGGGTGGGAGGGGGTGCGAGAGAACTGGGGCAAGTAAGACAGGGGGGCGCAGCAGTTTGCGCTCCCCTGGTTTAAGGAACCCCAAGTGAAATTCTGAGAAACCCCCAACTGTCTCTAATAGCAACTCTGTGTTCAAAATGCATTGTAAATGTTTCTGTATTTGATACAATTTTAAAATGACCAGACAATTGAAGGGATCCCTTTAGGGATGGCCGGGGAACCCAAGGGATCCTAGGAACCCTGGTTGAAAAACACTGATCTATTGTATAATGGTATGAGGTGCAAGGATATACTCCGTAATGCTATGTTACGCAGCATGGTTTTTTTCCAGCAAGGGCATCCTGCACATGAATTGGGGTTTAGCATTTCAGGCTCCTCTGGCAGCTAAGGGTTAAGTCATTTCTTTAGCCGCTTACTATTGCTGCCAGCACTCAGGGACTAAGACCATCATAATACCACCTAAAATACATATTTCCTAATGTGCCCAGTGGGCATTGTTATTGGCTTAATGCACACATATCCTTTAATAACATTGTGCATTTTCTGAGATTACAATACATGGATGTGATTTCATTGAAATACCAAAAGCTGTATATATTGGCCCTTGAGCACAAACACATACTGCACTGCATTTGAATACAGTAGTTGGTTTATTTTGTTCATTGACTGTTTAAACCGCAAGAAGAATAGTAAGGTTGTGTATTAACGAATTTCCTGGCAGCAAATAGGAGTTGTGGGTGTCACATGATAGATTATTATAAGAGGTACGCAGCTGGACCCCATCTAGATGGAAATGTGGAACAGAGTTAATCTCTGATCCAACTATTTATAGCAAGTTACATTGACAGAAAAGAGGTGCATTTACTGTACCCAAATAATTCGACTGTCCACATGGGCACTGGTCATAATGAATGCAGAAATGGTGAGCTTGTAAATAAAACATGTATAGTGCTAATGGTGTATTTACCAAGGCTATTGATTGCATCGACATAGCACTTTCTGAAGCCTTTGTATTAAATATGTATGAGTTTATTGGACATGGCTGTTGTAGAGATTTGACTTAACACATTTCTGAGATGTTGCATTGCTCTGAAACAGGGGCTGCCAATTCCAGTCCTCAAGGGCCACCAACAGGTCAGGTTTTCAGGATATCCCTGCTTCAGCAGAGGTGGCTCAGTCTGATTGAGCCATCTCTTCTGAAGCAGGGATATCCCTCATACCTGGCCTGTTGGTGGCCCTTGAGGACTGGAGTTGGCAGCCCCTGTTTTAAAATCTGCTGCGGTCTCCTATGGCAGTGAGAGGGTTAATATTGACAACATCCCTAATCTTACCGCAAGCGATTAACAGGCTAAAGTATATCGTTCTGTCCGGTGCAATTTGCTATTACAGTACATTTATATTCTCACACTAGCCACATTTCCCCCAGCTAAGTAATGTAACACATTATTAACATTTTAATATTTTTATTTCTCTTGCGTTGTAGCTGTTTTTTTAATTTATCTGGTTTTGTGTGTTTTATTCCACACCTAGCGACACCCACACATCAAAAGGTCAACAAACTAGAGATAACAACATGATTAGGGGGTTGAATGCATATGAGCAGTTTGTCAATGTATGTATTTTCTATGTACAAATGCTTAATGCTTATTAAAGTGTATGCAATACTGTATGCAGAAGTACATAGACTGTTCTGTAGGGTCTGTTTTATAGGTGGACTTAAAATGGTCTTCTACTGTACATCCGTATACCTCAAGTTCAGAAAATTGTTTCAGATTGCCAATATACACCCGGTGCAGCCATTCACACATTAAATACATGATCACAACGTAGAAATTAGGAGAAAATTATGGAAAAATAAACAAAAATAAAACAGCAGAGCATATTTTATATTTGTAACGGTTTTTCTGGCCTGGCTGACCCACCCAATCTCACATTGGCCCCTGTGGTCTAACCAGTCCCCATTACATGGTAGTGTCTGGTGGTGCACCTGTTGGCAACAGGACTCCTGAGTCTCCCGCATGATGTTGTGTGGGGAATGTCAACCCAGACAGGCAGCTGAGGTAGTGTGCTAGAGTCCTACCTACATGCAGTGCAGCGCCTCCACCTCATCAGGATCTCTGCGTCCGCAAGGAGATGGTTCTGATGAGGAACTCCTTCTTGGTGGTGCCTTCCGCTGTGGAGTAACTTCACACTCACACATTGGGGTTCTTGTGAACAAGGGCATCTTTATTGATTGGTGGTATAGGCAGACTGCCCCTCGCAGCAAACAGCTTAGCCGTTCATCTTCTGTGCTCTCCTTTCAGAAGATCTATCTGCCCTCCCAATGGAGTTGGATCACCTCTCCCCTCAGGGAGATCACCACCTGTGCCAGGTCCCTGGACACAGTGTAGGCCCTGCCAGCCTTAGGCTAAGGCCCCGTTGCACGCATCCGCACGGCTGTCTTGCTTGCCGGCGGCGCTTGCAACTCACTGCACCGCGATCTGCGGTCTGCAGGAAACTTTTTACGGAGCGGGGGGGCGTGACCAAATGGGTCGGGTGGGCGGGGCCATGACGAGGGGGGGCGCGGCCATGACGTGTGTCCGTGTGTCCGTGTGCTGGAGTGGAATATAAAATTGACATACAGTATCTCCACAGTTTAATCGCGTGCTGTAAAGTACCCCCCGTCCACCCCCCCTCAGTTTGCCCTGAAGCCGGGCCCCGTCCCCCAGGCCCTGCATGTAAATGAGTGTGAGGACAGGCATGTGTCCCGCTCCCCGCAGCCTCCCTGCTCCCCGAAGCCTCCCCTCCTCCTCCTCTCCTCATTGCCAGGGGTTCCCCCATCGCGTGCATCTGCTTACACTGCAGACTATGAGGAGAGAGTCTGTGGGAGGGAGCAGGGGGGAGCTCCCTTGGTGCTGCAGCTGCTTTCTCTCTCCTCCCCGCTCCCCGAAGCCTCCCCTCCTCATTGGCTCACAGCCACACCACATGACGCGTCGCCGCTTGGGATTACAATTCTCTTGTATCCCCTGGCGGCTGATGCGTCACAGCGTGTAGTGAGCCGTGCAGGGAGGAGGGACTGGGACCAGCTCGGGAGGGCACCATCACATGGTGAGTAGCGCTCACGCGGCCGCCCGCGCGGCCGGGCGCAGCGGGTCCCAGTCCTTTACTGCTGCAGGTCAGACTATTTGCTGCAGAATCACTTTAACTTATCACACTTGACCTTGAACATAGACTTGCACACTAACTTTGGGCAGTGGTGTGCCTTATATACCAAGGGAATAGCTCCACCTCCTGTGTCACTAACAATGGACACAAGGTCTGTTACCACTCCCCTCATGTACATATGACACCTCACCAGGGTGTGAGGGCAAGCCTCCATGATTGATGCTGGCAACCCTGTATACTTACCAGGCTTACTGCCAGCATGAGAGAGAACTGTATACCATTTTTAACACATTTTTAACACATGGCTACATATTTAAAGGTGCAGTCCTGAACTAAGCACAGTGTCATGTTTATTAGGTTAAATGAATGTGGTATTTAACCTGCCGGGCAAGTATAAGCATTTTTTTTAAAATTATGCTTTTAACATTTCCATGGTAAAATCTGGTGATAGCACAGTTTGTCGGGTGAATTTATATTTTTGTGCTGCTTAAATGCAGTGGATCCAGAGAAAAGGGATATCCATTTAAATTTGAACAGGATGGAAATAAGAAAACCTATTACTGTACTTTAAACAGCAGTCCCCACAAAGTCTGCTCTTTTCTTGCCGTTTCCAAAACTGTTCTTATTTGTCAAAATCCGATGCTTCATTATATCCCAGATATAAGAGTTTGACATTTTTAGTGTCTGGGACGTTTAAATGAAGCTCTCTACAGAGCCCAGTGCAATAGGAAGCCTCAGAAACGAACAAAATCATGTAATAAAATGTTTTAAAGAGCAGGACATGCTCAGAGTGCAAGGTACAAAAATGATGACTTAAACACATATAGGCATCCAGGGTACCACTGCCTAACAGTGCGATCACGTGACCGCTTTCATTAGCAGTCATGTGACGACGGCGGCCATTATGCAAGAGGAGGAGTCCTCTGCCGTTTCTCTACAGGGCAGATCACAACCTACCCTTCACGGGAATGCGGGACGCAGTCTAAGCTGAACAAAAAACCCTTCTCTGGGCGTAGTCCAGGGGTGGCCAACTCTAGGGCAACCAACAGTTCAGGTTTTCAGGATATCCCTTCTTCAGCAGAGGTGGCTCAGTCTTTGACATAAGCCACCTGTGCTGAAGCAGGGATATCCCTACACCCTGGCCTGTTGGTGGCACTTGAGGACTGGAGTTGGCCACCTCTGACGTAGTCACTACATCTTGGCGCACTCATAGGGCTAAGGTTGATTGAATCTTTGTAAGGAAGCAGATTACTTCCTGCTTAATGGGATTACCCCTGTGAGTAGTATCACTGTATAGGAACAAGATACATCTCCACACCTCAGGCTACAAGAGGGCACTTCTTTTTCCTCCAGATTTGCATAGTGTTTGTATTCATATCACCACAAACACTGTCACTAGGACCCTACAATGCACTATGATAAACTACAGAGGTAGCAGACGTTCCTGCTGCCATTAACGTTAACGCAATCGTTAAGGAGATATGCGCACGCATTATTTAACGCGTTAACGGGGTAATACGTCTGCTACGTCTGTAGCATCATCTCTTCTTTTTTTTTCTGCCTGATCTTACTTTTGCGTTGGTATGATAGTAATTGTTTCAATTTTATACCTACTGTATGATTTATATAACAACTTCTGGACATTTAGAGTGCATATCTACAATATTAATACAGATCTAGCAGGCGTGAAGGGTGCAATAGCGTGTTAGCGCTGCCCCTTTTTCGTGCGCGGCTAATGACATTACAATGGCAGCTGCTACCGCTAGCGAGTCGTGTCCCGCTGCAACACGCTAGGGGGAGCTATACACAGCTACATCTGATGTTCAGTCATTTAGCATAATTAAGGCCGACTGATAATTATCCCAGATGTCATTTTTTTTTTAATGAATGGAAAGGAGAGGGCATAAAACACTATGAATAAATCTCCGGGCGCTGAGGGCACAAGGAGTCCACATTATGCATTCAAAAACATTGGAGACTTCCGCGATCTTGTGGATTCCTGTTCTGGGAACAACCTGAATATATTAAAATGACTGGTTTCAAATAATATGCATTGTGCAAACTGCTATTCATTTAAAGCAGCAAAACATGTGATTTAAAAAAAAAAAATCAGTTCTGTATTATTATTATTATTCAACTCTTAATGCCATTTTTAATTTGTTTTAAAGCATCCTTTGATTCCTATAGCAGCCTTTAGCCCACCTCCCAAGCAGTGCATATATTTGCAATACTTTCCTGTTTGTGGTAATTTGTTGTCAATATTCCCAGCAGTGTGAGCTGTAAACTGTAACAATAGATAATGTTGCCATGGTAATATCAAGATACATTGTAGCTGCTGAGTTACAGTGACTGAAGGATTGATTGAAACTGAAAGGCAGTCATTATGTTAGGCACACAATCAGGTGCACCAAACGGTTGCCAGCTTAGGTAAGAATGTAGAATTATACATTGCCACGTGCTTTACGTATAAAAATAAGAAGAAGAAAAGGGGGGAATGTAGTATTGCTGCTTTAAACCCGAGCTGATCTCTGCTCCAGCCCAGGAAAGTGGTTTGACAGTAGCTTGGATAAGAGTCTCCGTCTCATGTCATCTTCTGTTGTAAACCTATCAATGGGCAGTTCGGTAGCAGCATTGTTGGAGATATGATTTACAGTCTGTGTAACGTCACCAACGAGTTACAGTATTTTCACTTATTTGGCCGAGATCCAGGACGCTCTGTTAAATCAGGGCTCATCACATGACACTACATAAAACAGGAACAGATCATTATATGCAAAAAAACAAAGGCTGTCCTATATGCCATTAGCATAGGTTGAATGTCACGTTATTGTAGCATAACTTTGCGTGATCTCTAAAGAATGTGATGTGAGCTATGTCTTGGAGCTGCTCTGATCCAGACCCTGAAATAGGTGTTTACCTCAAGTTGAGAGAGGAGAGGGATATAATGCTGGCAAATAATGCGTTGTTATTTAAATTATGCCGAACTGCGGAGTTATACCCATCCCAACACCGCAAAGGCCCTATTTTATGTGTGACTCCAAGTTTAGGAATAACTTACATAATGTAACATTATGTCCCCGCGTTAACCTTAACTTACTTTTGTGGATATGCAATGTTTTAATAACGTCACATTTGCTTATCAGTTGCATATCATCATCTTTACAGTTAACGCTGTGCTCCTGATTGGGAGAAAACATGGCTTAATATTATGTTATTGTCCTTTCAAGAAACACCGTTAATATCAATGTGACATTAACCCTTTGGGTGCCGGTGTGCCGCCGCACCCGTGATCCCATGCCCGGCCTGTCACTGGTGAAATGGAAGGAGAAGAGTCACCCCCCTTCCGTTCGCCATGAGTGCCGATCGTGACCTGTGCTCCATAGGTGTGTGCTGGACACAATCTCCTCTAAGGAAATTCACATTTTTTGGGTGGGGACTACTGTACGTCATGGTAGACCTACTATGGCCAGAACCCACTATGTAGAAGCTACGTCCCAGGGCACTCAAAAGGTTAAATTAGGTGACCGCCATGTTTTGTGGCTTAACAGCACTTTGTGGATCTGGGCCTAAATAAGGGGTTTCTTGTCTCTCTCTCCGTGGGACACCCCATCCGGATCAGATTTTAGGAACAATCAATGAATAACATGACCTGCACCTATTTTACATGTCAATGTCTGTTTAGTAGAGGTGTACAAACGTTTTGCTAAAGTTCGCAAACCAGGCAAAATTTGTCTTTTTAATTAATTTGGCAGCCTTCACAAAATTTGCTGATCATTAAAAGCCGATATGAAAGGTGACATTTCCTTATATTGAGTATACTGCTGTTTTTACTAAATTCTGATGAAAATTACGACTTTTCTTTACAAGATTGGCAAAATTATTGGGATTCTAGAATGCTTGTGAAGCAAATTTGAAGACATTCGTACATCTCTAGTGATTAGATGTTATCCCTTAAACATGGCCCAGCTGGGGTTTCACAAGAAGAGGTTTGAGAAAAATTGGCCTAAAACAAAGGCCTCAAATTACCACTGCAACCATACTAAGGCAGCTTCCACGATCTTAAATATGGGAGAAGAAGCAGCGAGCGTTTCCTCCGGAGCGCCTTTTTTTAAAATATAGTCTGAACAGAAAATGTCATCATGAGTTGAACTGTACTAGGAAATTAAATAAATAAAAAAAGATGGCTGTCTGGGTCCACCAGTACAAGGCCACAATGCCTCAGTGACGGTGTGGCTTTCTATTGTCTCTCTCCAATGAGGTTTACCCGTTTCCACCCGAGAAGTAGTAAACCCCAATGGACAAAACTAAATATATATCAAAGCCTGGGGGATCAATGAGTGGAAAAAGCAAAAATCATATGTAATAAAAAAAGAGAGGAAAAAACGTAAATAAACAATGTTGAAAAATTTCTTAAGAAATGGGAACAGCCCCAAAAATGAAAAAAAAAGCCCATCTGTTTAGGAATTGATTCAGCAAGTCTATATGAGTCTATATGAGCTTATATTATATAATGTTAGTATCTTTCCCCATGAGCCCGCTGTTTTATAAAAAAAAAAAAGAAGATATTTTTCTAGTGTGAGAAAACAGCATTTTCTTAATCTCTAGCTTGTGACGTTACCGTGGTAATCTCGATCAGCGCGACCTGCTGCTTTAAACTGTTATTTTAATTGCAAATGTCTTTTAGATGAGCAATTCGTGCTTGTGCTTTTTTAAATTTTGGATTTTGAGCGGTATTTCCATAGGATGGATTATGTGACTTGAAGCCGAACATGTCATCATCACAGCAGAATTTAGACCCAGATCCACAAAAGAGGGCTAAACTTTAGCACGCCTCAGCTCACATTCATATGAATAGGAGTAAACACCTGCTAACCCACAGGCCCCTTTTGTGGATCTGGGAGCCTCTTTGCCTCAAATGTATTTAGCTGACAAAACAAAAGTTGTATTTTTTTCCAACACCACTTCCGTGCGTTACAGCAGAAGTGAGCCTGATCTGGTGCTTGTATACATGTTGACTGTTTTTAATTACACTTCAAATATCTTTTTACAATAACGGTCAATATTTCCACAGGCAAAGTGGCGGCAAACAAGACGCACCAGCGGTAACATACGGCACCTACAGAGGATCCAGGCGGATAAGGAAGCTCCTCAAGAGACGGCCAGATATAAATTCTCCCATCCCTGAAAAAGAAGAGGCCCCCGACAGAGACACAGCTACTACAATATCAGATGATCAGAATTCTGTTTTATCCCACCAACGGCGTAAAAGGGAGCAAGTTGCAGACCTCCCTAGAATTAATGAAGAGGAGGTACCACCTGCAAAGATCCACATCAAAAATCGATTACAACCAAGGGAGGAGGAGAACTTCAACAGTGCAGATGATTTGTCTAAAATAGCACCAAATATACATGCTAAAATAGGCAATGATAAGTTATTGCTAGATAACAATCTGGCCCCAAGTAGCTTGAGTTGCCAGGTTTCATCCAAACGTAGTTCAGTTGATCAACAGTTTGATGGAAAAGAAAATGGAACTTGCATCCAAACACAAGTGGATCTCCAGCTCAATGCTGACACTTCTTGCACAACTAATGGCAATTCCTTGGCTGATAATTCTACCAAATACTATGATACCAAAGAAAAGGAAATGGAGTCCTCTTCAACTACAAGTGTAACGTTAAATAATAACGATCCTACATTCATTGAGGATTTCCCTGGCATCTCTGATCAGCCAGTGGTAGAGATAGACAATGGTGTGTTCCAGGTCAGTTCTGAACATTTGCAAAAGAATGAAAGAGTTAGCTCACCTTGTCTTTCGCCTGAAACAAATAATTCCATCCACCATGCTACTGATCCAAGCTGTGATATATCTATGCCTCAATTCGATATGAACACAAACATTGTTCCTATTCATGGCGCATCAGAAAGTGTCACAATTGTGGGGAACTTGGAGAATGGTAACATGCCAATTGAAACGGCACTAGAAATTCCCACTGCTGCTGAGAATAGTAATAACAGCAGTAATAGCAGTGACAATGACAGCACGGATCAGATCAATATAACTGCCAAGGAAACAAATGATGTGCACTTAAGTATGACTTTTACTGATCTTAATTCTGTTGATATGTCTAAGACTATTATGCTTGGTAAAAAATGTCAGGATGACTTGTTGCCCAATATTGAACCAGTAACTGGCAACCATTTGAACAATATTTGTTCTCTGTCCAATTCATCTCGGAATGACAGCCATGTCAAAGAATCTGCACAGGTACTTTTATCTGATGACTGCAGCGAGTGTCAGTCTCCTCCTCTCACCACAGCTTCTGACCCACTTTCATCACCCATTACATCTATTGATGTCAGATGTAACAGCCCTTTGCCTCCATCTGACGGTGTTGATTCTGGAATAGTTTCATCATCGAAAGAGTATACACCGGATGAAGATATCCCGGTTAGAAGGTCTCCTGATCTTCACAACAACATCGAGTCTGTCCCACTTGCAACCGTAAATGGTCAAGACACCAGCATAACTGGTTTGGTTGAGTCAGACAGAACGATACCTGAAAATAGTGTTATAGCAGCACATCAATGTGAAGGGAACATTTTACCAACAATTGAACAAGTTCATGTTCTTAGCAAAAAGGAAACGGCTAATCTTCATTTCCCAAATGACCATGAGGAAGCCAATTGTGCAGCTTATTCTGGTAGTGATGCAACGGCTGAAAAACCTTTACTTGAACTTTATTCATCCGTTTTAGAGGATTCTCATGCGCCCACCTATCTTAATTCAACAGATGTTTATGTTGCAACGGTTTCGGTGAAATCTGTAGATGTTAAAGAGGTGAAAATTGCTCCTCATTCTTTCCAATCAGAAGTCGTATCTGTAGGTAAACTCACATCTCCTGCTTTGGAACCAGAGCACATCTGTTTACCGAACTTGTCGCCTCCATCTGTGGACATAACAAACGTTAGGGATTTTCAGATTCCTGGACATACCCAAGAAAATGAAAGCTGTGCTAGACTTGAAGAACTTTCCTCTAACATTGAATCTGAAGTTATCCTTATGAATAACCTGCCCAACATGTCCTGTAATGTTAGAAATCTTAACCAAGTCATATCTACTGACAAACTTAAAGATGATTACATCCCACCTATTGCATTACCCTTCAGTGAATGTCAAGATGCACAGATTGCTGATATTCCATCCACTACTTTGAAACCTGAAGATGAAACAACCTCTATATTGAAAACTGACACAGAGGCTATAAAAGTTGATTCAGCAAATGAAGGTAACATCATTGCAGCGGAGAGTATTAATGCAGCTACATTGGTAACTGAATATGTAAGTGATAGTGCTTGTGTAGCTATAAAACCTATAGATCCCATTATAGAAAGTGAATTACCAATAACAAGAGCTAAATCACCAGATGTAAATGTAGAAAACACAAAAAGTGACAATTCTGCCCCTATAATGAAGACCCTAAATGGCAGCTGTATCAATATTCCGACCCAAACTCTCAAACACGAAAATGAAATGGCAAATGAGATATTGTTGTCCAATTTTTCTCATTTGGAATCTAAGGGAAGTGAGTTAATTAAAAATGGAACCGATTCTCAGATGGAGCTAGAAGTCAACCACAGAGCGACAGGAAAATCTCACAATGTATTGTGTTCTGTTTCATTAAAAGACGATTTAAGCACCTGTACTGAAACACCTGACAACTCTCCGGCTTCACCATTAAGTTCTACAATTCCCAAGAGAGAGCAGGAGTTTATCCTTTCAACAAAAGCTCATCCTGAGTCATCAGATAATGCTTTATTGATACAAAAAGCCAATGAAATTATTGGCAATGCATTGCATTCAGCCTTAGGAGAAATACAAAGCAAAGAAAAAAATAATAATATAGTTCAGATTTGCGAAAGCAATCTGAGCTTTATTACACCAGACATTATAGAAGTGAAATTAATAACACACAAATCAAGTGAAAATGAATCACTTAAGACCTCAGCTGACGGCTCTGAAGCAGACTGCATGGAAACTGCATTAGCAGGGGTGCCTTGTGCAAATATGGTGTGTAAATACCCTGAAAGCAAAGATCCATTTGTGTCCAGGGCTGAAGAAATCGTAAATGAAGTTATAGTCTCTGCTAAACAAAACATAATTTCTTATCTGCTACAAACCAGTTTGAACAAAAACGTCACCGCAGATGAGATAGTTCAATCTAAAATAACTAAAGAGCTAAATATTGCATTGACAGACCGTATAAGTGAAGCAGCACAGGACACTTCAGATTCAAGCAAAAACGTATCTATGTTAGAAATGGCTAATAGTTTGTGCAAAAATACGAATCACATTCCTTCTTGTGAAATAAACTCAAATGTAATATTACCAGATTTATTTCAGAGTAATGTAGCATCTACCAAAGAAAGTGACCGTTACACATTAAAGGAATTAAGTTGTGAAGGAATTTCAAGTGACGAAGTCAACATAAGTGACCATGATGTGAATGGATATATAGACGACAATATTTTCCCAGAAATGGAAAAGTCAGATCAGCTTTTACAGACTTTAGATCGGTCTGATAGCACAAGGGATGAGAATATACTTCCAGACATTTCACATGGAGACAATTTAAAAGCCAAAGTGCAAGAAGATATGGACACTGAAAATGTGAAATTGGATACAAGTGAAAATCTCGATTACAATGAGTACATAGATCAATTAAGCTTTTTGAAAATGAATTTCTCAGATATCCAGCAAACTACAAATGATTTTAGTGATGTCATAGAAGAGGGAAGCATATCCCTTTCGGATACAAATAATGATATGTCCATTCCCTTTCATTGGTCTGTGCATAATGGTCACTACTTTGAAATAAGTGAAAGCGATGATGAACCCACTGATGAAGAAAATGATACAGATAGCATCAATGAAGCTAATAATCCTGACTCATTTCTGTCCATTCAAGCCAAGCGGATGAGAATGTACCCTTTTGCTTTGTCTCCAATATATGAGGATGATAGCTCTTCTGAGGATGTTTTGTCCAATAGTGTTTCACCGAGACATGCTGATGGAACAACCTCAAATAATGCAAATGACCAAAATTCAATCTTATCACTCCTCCAGTCAGTATCCGATCGTTTAAAACAAAGTGACAGAATACATGATTCAGAAGAAGCATCATGTGAAGAAAGTGTTCCATTATCTAATAATGAAGCACCTTTAGCCAATGACCAGTCAGATAAAGACGGAACAGGAACCTTAGAAAACAAACGCCCTCCATCTATCATGGTTCACCAGAAGGAGGAGGGAACAGAAACGGAGTCGTCTCTGCCACAAATAATCACACTATCCAGTATGTTTGTTACTAAACCTAATGCAGACACCAGGCCTCTTGTGAGTTCAGGACGTCAGTCTCTCCTTTTACACATGACCAAACAATCCAGTGTGTTCAGGCCAAAATCTAGCATGGAAACAAAGCTGCATCCAGGTTCTGGGAATGAGTCTTCTGCATTGGAGATGAACACAGATTCCAGTCTACCCGACACAAATTCTAACACAGAAGTCACTTCGCATCCCATTCCCTTAAATGAACCTTCACCGTTACAGATGACAACAGAACCAAGTCTTTTCATCCAAAACTCCGACATAGGAAGCAAGCCACGTCCAGTTTCAAGAAGTGTATATTATCAGTATTTCAATGCTACTCAAAACTATTCCAACAATAAAGAAATTAAAGGAAGTGTTTTTCTGGAAAAGTTATACAACTCTCAAGAAGACGATTCTCTGAAAACACAAGCTCCAGTAATGGTAAGGAGTGTATCAATTGACAAGCACAATACCTATTCCTTACAACTTAGAACAAGATTGATTATTTTATATCGTGTTTTAAAATGTCTTCTCAGGAATCACCAACCACAGCAGGTTTTAGGAATAACCAGTACACTTGCACTCATTTGCATATTAATACAATGTTGGATGGTTGCTTTAGACCAGGGGTGCTCAACGCCAATCCTCAAGACCCCCCAACAGGTCAGTCTTCAACTGAGCCACTGATTGAGCCACCTGTGCTGAAGGGGGGATAGCCATAGAAACTGGCCTGTTGATGGCCCTTGAGGACTGAGTTTGAGACCACCTGCTTTACAAGGAGGCAAAGATTACCTTCTAAATATTCAATTTATACCAACTCACACTTTTTTCATCTATTTTTTTTTTTTTTTTTAATATCAAATAAATTGATTCTTCCTCAAATTTTCCCAAATCATTCAGATGCTGGCTCTTTCAAGTTTGACCATGGGTTTGACCTAAACATTACGAGCTAGATTCATGCGTTTCAAGTCTTTATTAAAAAAAATGGGATTGCGGCGGCATCGTTTTGAATGACCTTCACATTCACTAACATTTCTTTATTTAGAAATGGGTTGCGATATGCAGCTCCGTTGTATACATGACGAATGCATTAACTCTACAGTAAATAACGCTAGTGCTACAAAGAGGACATAACTCATAACTAATAATTGCAGAAAGAAATAGAAGGAACGGCGGTGCATCTGCTGCTGCTGAAGATAAATTGTAAACCAAAAACTGCAAACTGCAAAGATCTAGGTGCAAAAATTTATTAAAGGCACATTAAAAACAGCCAAAAGGTCACTCTGACGCGTTTCATGTGGTGACCCACGCTTTATCAAAGAGAAAGTATAACAACCGATCACACATTTAAATACCCATAATTCTCTCTCCTCACCTATGATGCTGCATTGCTAAGACCAATCAGAGGCGTCACACCCCCTTGCTGACGTGGGGCACGTAAGCCCAAGACATAGCCAGCTGAGCTGCATTGTGTAATTGTAAAGGAGGTGAAGTATCCTCCCAGCTATGACGCGACGGCCCGTCCGGCCAATCAACTGCCTTGTAAGACGGGTGCTCGTGAACAGTAGAATAAACAATTTTACAGAGTATATAATCGGAAGAGAGAGATGATGGGTATATTACTCAGAGGAATAGAACATACTGGGTCAAAGTTTCATATACATAATTCATTAATATAGACCATTTTAATTAACACTGTGAGGGTATTTTTACAGCAATTTGTGTGTGTTTTTATTTTTCTCTTCACTATAGTGTTGATAGTGATTTTAACTTTCTTAAAATTATTATGTGGGTCATTGTTTCCTTAATTAAAATGGTCTATATTAATGAATTATGTATATGAAACTTTGACCCAGTATGTTCTATTCCTCTGAGTAATATACCCATCATCTCTCTCTCTTCCGATTATATACTCTGTAAAATTGTTTATTCTACTGTTCACGAGCACCCGTCTTACAAGGCAGTTGATTGGCCGGACGGGCCGTCGCGTCATAGCTGGGAGGATACTTCACCTCCTTTACAATTACACAATGCAGCTCAGCTGGCTATGTCTCGGGCTTACGTGCCCCACGTCAGCAAGGGGGTGTGACGCCTCTGATTGGTCTTAGCAATGCAGCGTCATAGGTGAGGAGAGAGAATTATGGGTATTTAAATGTTGTTATACTTTCTCTTTGATAAAGCGTGGGTTACCACGTGAAACGCGTCAGAGTGACCTTTTGGCTGTTTTTAATGTGCCTTTAATACATTTTTGCACCTAGATCTTTGCAGTTTGCAGTTTTTGGTTTACAATTTATCTTCAGCAGCAGCAGATGCACCGCCGTTCCTTCTATTTCTTTCTGCAGATACTCCTGGGTAGAAGCACGCCGACAGGACCAGGAAATTCCCACAAGGTCAGCAGTGAGTAACTTACCTTACTTCATTCATGTGATCAGTCCTGCACAAATACCCATATTACCACACAAGATATACCTATTATAGGCTAGTGGTATGTGTATGGGGTGTGTTTTATCATATTGGACATTTCTAATCCTGGGTCTCACAAACTGTCTTTTGCAATGAAGATGTTGATGAATTATATCAAGGCATAGTCTGCTCCTGGCAAGCATCACATGAGGGGGCCCCGCTCCTCTTTTTTGTATAACTAATAATTGAAATGAGCATTAATCATCGTCAATCAGCGCTAGCGATGCAATTGTGAAAGGGCGGGGCATGGCACACATTTCTAACATAGAGTAACATAATATGATTTCTTACAAAACCCTATGCCAGAAACATTGTTTATTAATAATTAATAACCAGGTTCCTCAGGATTTTTCATTGTTTCTTTTTTTTTTGCAGAACCCTATTGACCGTGACTCCTTAAAATCCAACCCAAGGCCTGGAAAGGTAATGGGAATTTTTGTATGGGATTCTATCATGCACAGAGGGGTCATTGTCAGCCAGTACCAACTAATCACAATGGTATATCTATTGCCGGGGTGGCCAACTCCTGTCCTCAAGGGCCACTAACAGGTCAGGTTTTCAGGATATCCCTGCTTCAGCACAGGTGGCTCAATCAGTGGCTCAGTCAACGACTGAGCCACCTGTGCTGAAGCAGGGGTATCCTGAAAATCTGAACTGTTGGTGGCCCTTGAGGACTGAAGTTGGCCACCCACCGCTCTACTGGAACAATAACCGGATGAAAAGCAAATAATGTAGTTAGTATTTTAGACCGAGCATATATCACACTAATGGATTTTAGGTACTTCACTACCACGGGGGCCAGGAGTGCACAGCAAAGCGGTTCATTAGCTTGATCTGTGTCAGAGGCATCTTCCAAAAATAGCACTGAGAGTTTGAATAATTGCTTTAGCTTTGCGATGGTTTGCAGCACATAGCAAATAAATATTTTATGACCAAGGCTGCAAAGTGACAGCAGTAAAGTGCCACAAACGGACAATAAATAACCAGAGTTCTAATTGATTCCATACTGCCATATCTTGTTGCAGAATACAGGAAGTGGTCACAGTAATGTTGCAATGCTTTAGTTTTTCCTTTGCATGACTATCAAGAGTAGTCCCGTGAAAAACATGTCAAATCTATTAAATCCACACTGCATATGTATCGCATAACTTAGAAGACAACCTAACCTGTCTCCTCAGATTAAAGGACGAGTAAACTGTATGTTACTGTGCTAGCTCATGCCGTTCTCTTAATTAAATACAGGTGGTCGTTTCTGATATTATTGATAATGAAAACAAGATAGCATTTTACAGTGACGTTCTCGATGCAACATCCAGGATGTTTCCAAACGGAGTAAACATTGGAGCCATTAGGGGATGGTAAGGCACGCATACAACTATAACAAAAAACTAATATCCTAGCCCTTTCTGTGTCTAAAAGGCATTGTGTTTAAAGGAGCAATTCAAGCCATTGATTTTAACTTTTTGCAAAGTTATTTTTTTTATTTTTTTTGCACCCCATTAATTCCAGCTCTGGGGATCCCCTGCTTCCAGATATACTTACCTCCAAAGTATCCCAGTATCCCTCTGCTTTTTAAAGCGCCCGCATCACATGGGCCAATAGGAAGCCGCTCCAATAGCTTCACGGCTTCCTATTGGCCGGCAGGGCGCGGGAGCTTTGAAAAGCGGCCATTACGTGATCCCTGCTAGCCAAGCAGAGCAGCTACTGGCTCCTGCTACAGAGGTATGTATCTCCGGAGCCAGGTGGTCCCCGGAGCTGAAATGACTGTGGTTCAGCTCCGGAGATCCCCTGCTTCAATACACTGTAAAGAAATAAATAAAATAAGCTTCGTTAAAAAAGATCACCGGTTTGGATTGCCACTTTAAGATGCATACCCCTTCAAGCATGGTTTTGTTTGTGTTTTAAACAGTATTGATAAAGACGATCCTGAGTTTCAAGGGGTTCATCATTATCAAAAACTAGTCTTTAACTGCTTTAAGCAGTGTTGACGTGGAGTTCTGGGCACTCATGGCTAGAACAGTATGGTAAGGATTCAGCAATCTTATGCGATGTATTGCACCCAAATCTGTCAATAACTACTATTGACATGAATAGCAGTTACCTCCGGATCGGGCTCCGATTCCCTGCATCGTGACTGGAGGAATCCTGGCCTATGAGAACAAGTTAATTCCAGGGAAAAGGTTTAAAAGACACTGGGGAATATCCTAGTAATTGCGAGATTGTCCTTATCGAATCGCATGATTTGACAAGGCAATAAGTAGTGGGGGGGGGGGGGGAAATGATGATCTCGCCTTATGCTGCAAGATTTTTTGCTTCTGAAAAATAAGGTCTATTGGTACTGTACTAGAATATGTCAACATGCCAGTCTGTGCAGAAAAGGGCACTTTTCAAACACATATGCATTAATCGCACCTCTATCTGTTTTCTTTCTAAAGAAGCAGCTATTATTTAAAATGAACATTTTTAAAAGTCAAGGACCATTTTTAATAAAGAGGACCACCTTAAGACTCATGGGCTTACAAGGCAACATTGTGGGCTATATAGGAACAAATGTTAAGCACTGATTCTGGTGTCTGGGTTCCAGTTGTTGGTTGGTGAATGATAATTTTCTTATTGTTACCATTAATCAGTAGACTTGGAAGGCTCATCAAACACATTTAAACCTACCTTTGTGTACAGTATACTAATGGGAGTGTTATCATGCTTGGAGTAATTACAGGCTTATTTTTTAGCAGTCTCTGTGAAGTACTGTAGGTCTCAAGGAATTGGTATTGTCTTTACTTTAAAACGTCTTCAGGTGTACTATCTGCAAATTATCCACTAGGGCAACTTCAGTCCTCATGGGCCACTAACAGGTCAGCTGTCCAGGATATCCCTGCTTCAGCACAGGTGGCTTAATCAGTGGCTCAGTCAAAGGCTGAGCCTCTGATTGAGCCACCTGCGTTGATGCAGGGATAGTCTGAACACCTGACCCATTGGGGGGTCTTACCTGACCCATTGAGGGGTCTTGAGGACTGGAGCTGCCCACCCCTGCACATGTATCCATTTTTTAGCAAATGTTGCAATCGTTTCCAGGTTAGGGTGGGCAAGGGACAAAGCTTGATTGTGTATTTACTGGCTGCTTTCTACTATTACAATATTTCTTTCTTTTATGACAGCTGGATTTTGTATGAAAAACCAAGTTTCCAAGGTCAGACGCGTGTGCTTGAAGAAGGGGAAGTTGTGCTGCACATTGGTGGTTCTGCGGGAGCAGATCATAAGACAGATACAATTACTATAGGTTCACTTAAGAGAATAGCCAAGGTAATGTGACAACATATCACCAATGTAAATGCAAACAACTCTCTGATAGCGTTCAACTAGTACCGTATAATATGCTTTCTGGTTATTTCATTGCTTTTCCCTTGTATTGAAATACAAGTAGAGTTGAAAGGAAATACGTTCCTATAAATCCTCGGTGCAAGCAGAGGCCATGAATGTACTGGGTTTGCCCGATTTATAACGCAATGTTTTTTTTTTCAACAAAGTTACGTTGAAAAGTGCATATGCGCCTTATAATCTGGCCCCGCCCAGTTTGCGAGCCAATCGGCAGTTGGATGTATGAGGTAGGAGGGTAAAACGGAGGAAGCTTCACCTTGGGGGCCTGAAGCAGCCATGTTGCTTGTGGCAGGAAGCTCAAACAGAGAGAGGCCGACACATAGACAGAGAGAGACAGACACAGAGACAGAGAGTGACAAAGATACACAGACTCAGACAGAGAGAAACAGAAACAGGGACAGAAGAAGACAACGTGTGTGTTTGTGTGTGTGTGTGTGTGTGTATGTGTGTGTGTGTAAACTTTTTTCTTTCCAGCTACTAATGAAATTTGGAGGTCGTTTTATATTCAGGGTTGCCCTATAATCTGGCAAATATGGTATTAGCAAGGCGTTGGGTAGGGGGGCGGGGGGGCAAAACCCTATTCTAGGTATAGTAGTGAAAGGAGAAAAACAAAAGGAGGAATAATAAGACTAAAGACAGAAGAGGAGGGTCATGTTGAGAGAGACGAAGGTATAGCGGACCACCAGGTGAGGTGGAGGGACCACAGTTAGGGAACAGGAATATAAAAGGAAAGGAGGGTCCTATTCTACCAGTGACTATTAACAGGTTAGTTCCAAAGTACTGGAGAAGAGTAAGCGCAGTCCCACTTCAGTAAAGTGGAAGTCGGGTAGAGGCAGGTAACTGAGCCTGATGTCAGTAGAGGGGAAATGAAAACACAGTAAGGGCCAGAGGGGTTGATTTGATATGTGCTTAAGTCAATGGGGAATTTCTTCCAGAAACGGCACATATAACATCAGCCCCTTGGAGAGAAATGTATTGGTATCTTCTTTTTTTTTAGCTCCAATTAATTAAAAACATCAGGGCTGGCTGGGAGTTTGGCCTGGTCCGGTGCAGAGTGAGTATGGTGAGGCCTCTTACTTCCTCTGGACCCGGCATTTCCTCCTGCCACATCAAGTTGCCTTGTCTCTGCAACGTCATGTGATGTGCGGGGTCTCTTTCCCGCCCTCGTGTCATGTGACGTTGCGTTGACATGGCAAAGCGGCACCAGGTGACATTGCGTTGCCATGGTGAAGAATCGTCACTTGGTAGCAGGAGGACATGCCGACACTTACAGAGGCCCCGCGCTCTCCCCTGGCAAACAAAGTTTAGACGTTGACGCTAATTTAACCACTGCAACATTTAAACTGTGATTACTGGAGTTGGACCGGGGCAGAGCACGGGGTCTCTGTAAGCGCGGAGCCAGGTGCAGTCGCACTGATGGCGTCGCCACCAAGCTGACCCTGATATATGTATGTGTGTGTGTGTGTGTGTGTGTGTGTGTGTATGTATGTATGTGAATATATATATATATATATATATATATATATATAATATATATATATATAATGAACATCTTACTACTATTCAACTCAAGGTGGTGTCTAAGGTTTTAATCCCGTTATGTGCTTATGCAATCAGAATTTTGTATTGCAGCATTTCTATGATGAGTAATGGAGTTAACAAATTGACATAAATATATGTCGTGTTAATCTTTAGGGTGCCCTAATGTTGTTGCTGGGGCCCAGATAATTTCCGTCAGTGGGGAGGGATGTGGTTTTGATTACTGCGGAAGTGATCACTTGGCCGTGAGTGCTGCTAGACATCCGGCAGCGAAAAGGTTGAAGAATTGCTAGTTAGTTGTAATGGTAGCTGTCAATAACAGCATTATCTGATAAGGTCTATTAATATCTCCTAGCCCCATTACTTGCAGGAAACTAAAAGTGCATCTCTTCTGTATAATGTAAAGAACGGCATGTTCCTTTTTGTATTTTGGCAGAGTGGTTCCCCAAAGGCCACAGCGCTTCACTGGAGCCGCTAATCAATATACTGCTTGCAACTAAAAGCACAATCACTACGGGGGTAATTCTGTAAGCACGATGTAGCAGTCCGGGCCGCTTTCAACTGAAAATCCCCACTGAAGTCATTCTTGGTCCAAAAACGTCCCAGACAGCTGCTGGTGGATATAGAATAAGACCCTATATGTCAGGAAGCCTGTCGTTTCTGTGCATGTGGGATTTCCCCGAGGCAATTCAATATATGTTCAGCTGAGTCTTTATCTTGCTTATTACAAAGTTAAAGGCTTTGGGACGGGGACACCCAGCAAACTGTTCTTCTCATTGCAAGGGACAATATCAAAGTAAGAAAAACCTCCTGCTGGTCATTGGAAGAAGTATATGTGGCAAACTAGATTATTTCAGGCTGTGAGAGCCCTCATACAGTATATATCTCAGAACAGAGTGTGGGGCCTGTTTACAGAAACGGACACATACCTGGTAATAAAAAGGTTACTGTCTGTTGCTTCATAAATAAAATGAAAGCACTATGTTATAGGCCGTGGGGTGCACAATCTTCCCCTGCTGCGCCCCCCTGCCTGCTTCCCTCCCTGCTCGCGCCCCCCCTCCCTTACCTTCTCTCCGGCGACAAGGTAAGTGAAGTTGCAGAGGCCTCACGCGATCCCCCGGCATTAATTTAAATGCCTTAGGGGAAGAGCGCAGAACCTCTGCAGCCGCCATGCCGCCGCCCCCCACCCCTTGAACAATCTTGCGCCCCCAGTTTGAGCATCCCTGTTATAGGCACAGATAGGTATTAAATATTCACTATAATGCCATAACCTATAGCAGTTGTTAACCCTTGTTTAGTTCCCATTTGGCACTATTCAATATACAGTACACCTAGTGGTTCCTAACCCTTTCCTCAGGACCCAGAGCAATCACCCAACAATATAATCATATGTAAAATAGATTCATTCTTCTGTCTGCACGTGCACTGGTTATTCCTAAAACCTGGTGTAGCCAATGATCACTGAGAAGTTTTGAGAACGACAGTAATAGACCCATACTGTCCGTTTAGCCCATGATAAAATTCTCAGAAATAAAGTAATGTGTAGAATACATTTGTGTGATGGTTTTATTAGGGCAGGGTGCTTTCTCAGAGATAGAAGCACTACAAGTCCTTGCGTTGCATGGTGCTAACCACGGCATGCTAAGTGCAGAGTGCGCAGTGGGGAATCTAACATTGTCCCATTGTTTTTATCACAGACAAACGCTTTCTCTGAATATCAAAGCCACATGCCCAAACTAGTAACACATTGCACACAATCCATACAGTATTTTGTTTAGTCAGGCCTCACAGATACTGAATATGTTACTTTGTATGCAATATCCTAGCCAAAGCTTTTATATTGATTCATTACACAGAGAAAAAATAGTAAGGTGGGTGCAAACGTACAGTAAGTACTGTGTAAAGTTATAAACAATATCCGTCCGTTTGAATATTGCTTACTGACATTGCTGACTAATATTGCTGACTTGCTGTTCTGATGTTTATGCTTCAGACTGGATGCGAGAACTTCGTTAGACCTTGTTGTGTAATAACCATAATTACCTCTCCAGCAATAATAATATATTTTCGTCATGATCTCTGACTTTTTTTCATGCTCCATTGCAATACTGGAAAAAAAGTCTAATGAAACCGTTGCTTAAATTAACTGCATGCTGTTGTGTTTTGCACATTAAATACATTTTCTTAAAAGTTTGAAAAAAAACCATCGTTTTATGTTTTGTTTTTACGATACATGGCTTTTAGCAACAATTTCTGCATACTTATGCATTGGAAACCAGACTAATTGGTCTTTAAAAGTCACTATTTGTTTGATTTCCATAGGATGGCAGCATTCCAGAGGTTTTATTAAACCCACTATCTGCTACAGCTGGATCGTCAATTTGCTTACAAACACAGGCACCCTCGCTGGAAAATCTGATTGATGGAATCCCTCATTCTTTATCCGTGAAGTCAGGAGTGTGAGTATCACAGGGTTTTTTTCAACATTATTTTTTTTTATGCATTTGACAGTATAATTTAAATTAATGGCAGAAATGTAAATTGCATGGAACTTTTACATTTTATCCATGTTGATGCAAATGTACTTTTAACAGTAGACTTAAACCTATGAGTTTTCGAAAGCTCAGTACTCAGTATATTTTCATCTATGAATATCCGGTCCCTTAAAAGATATTACAACCTACCTGTACAATGAATCTACATCTCCCTAATACAGCTGCAACTTTGAACAACACAACAATGATTGGAAATGTGCAATTGTGTCACTTACCGTGAGAGTTCTGAGGGGGCAAAGGGAGGATGATAGTCAATCATTTGTCTACCCAAATTCTAAAGTAATCAGATTTATTCCCACACCCTGGATGACATCCCGAATGACTGTGCATAGTACAAGAGAGGTACAGTATAAAGAAGAGACATTGATTTTAGAGGGCATTCTAACCTCCAGGTTAACATTTTTAGAAGTCCTGTTGGAAGAATTTAGAAATAAATAAATAAAAGGTCATACTTGGACTGATTTATACTTATAGTCGTTTGATTTACATAAAAATATGTGTCAGACATCTAGTTTTAACCATACACCAGCTGAATTTTGTTCTACAGTTGGAGCTGCTGCTTTGAACCTTAGACCCTCCTGGATCTCATGATGTCCTTGTGTTCTTTCTAACACTATCAGTTTCCCTCGTTTGTTTCATGCAGTTTAGATTTCTTGAATCATTTGGTGCACATGTTGCTTTGCCCATTTATACCCTATATACACAGATCTACTTCCTGTCTTTCCTGTATACCAAACACATTGCCCACATATCTGTGTAGATTGTATTGAAATTATGTGGTTTCTCCTCAGCTGGCTAGCCTATGCAGAACCTCAATATAGTGGCAGTGTAATTGTGTTGGAAGAAGGCTGTTTACTCTCCGAAATTCAGGAATTTGGTATAGGATCTCTACGACCTTTAAAAATGGTGAGAAAGTCTGCAGTTTTATGTTTTATTTTGATTGATTTTTTTCTTTCTTGTTGAATTTTTTGTTCCTGCTGTCAATAGCAAGGCAGCAACCATACCATGGGAGCTGTGGGCTAAACAATGTATTATGGTGATTCATCGAGCACTTAACAACTCAACATTTTAGCTCCAATTGGTTGTCATTGCTGATCTGTAAGAAACACCCAAATCGACAAAGCTGGTGAGGTGGGACCCAATTTTTCTCTGTGCACAACTTTATAAAATCTGAAATGTTCTTGATAGGTATACTAGACATGTGCAAACTTACCCAAATTTGGCACGCTGATGTTTTTTTTGAACTTTCCAAAAAGTTTGAACATGCGGAAAATGCTAGCTTCAAATTATTAGGCCAAAAAAGTTCAAGCAAAATTTGATGAGAGAGAAGGGAAAAAAAGTGTCGGACTTTACTATGACTATCCTATGACTTTACTACTTTAGTAGAGTACCCATCTCGATAGAGCAAGTTATATTCCACGTGGAGCGATAACTGTGAACACACGAGATATATGGGCAATATGCTCATTTCAATCATTGGAATATATCTTGCGTATTCAAACTGTTTTATTTCCCAGATATCTCCGCATCTAAAATAAAAACAGGTCTAAAAAGAACAGCCAATCAAATTAAGTTTTTTTTTGTTTGTTTTAACTTGCATTGGTTATTCTAGGGTCTGTTATTCTTTTGGGAGTATGTATTAGTCACTGGGGTTGGATTATTCTTTTTGGGTTTCAATTGGTTTATGGTCTCTTTATTGGTCTGTGGGAGGCTGGGCGTCTTTGTTGGTCATTGGGAGGTCTCAAATAATGGCACATGATTTTTAAAGGTGTCTCAGAGATTTGGACAAGGTTTGTTAGGACCTGTTAAAAGCCTCCGACCCTTCCCCCATTATATAATTTTTCCTGGGAATTGCCGATAGTTTCGAGGATTTGACCGTGAAGTACATAAGTAAGGTGAATAGGACAGAGAGTTGCAAAGGTACTCTTACTCGAAGAGTGATTTAGCAGTATGTCATATAAACACTTCATAGGGCAGATATATATGTGTGAAATAATTACTAGCAAAGAAATGGGCTGAAGGAGTAGCTCAGTAGTAATTTCACTGTCTTGAAGCATCAGATTCTTCTTGTGACCTTGGGCAAGTCATTCTATCTATACATGGCAGGGACTCACTGTGCCTGCAAACATTTTATGTACAATGCTGTGTACCCTGTCAAAGAAAACATATATTATTACTATTAAAACTGTTGAATTTTAGTTTTAGAGTACAGATGTAGCAAGACTTACTGTTTTCGGTGCTGCGTACAAACAAGGAAAAGTCTGCGGCGCTGAAAACAGTGTTTCTCGGGATCGAGCTGCGGGGGTTTCAAGTCTCTGAATGGGACCCCCCCGCAGTGTTAATCCTTCACTTGAGGGTGTTGTGGGACAAGCTATCAGAAGCCAAGCAGTGTGGAGGAGCTGAGCTCAGGACTCTCAGTTCTGAAGACCCATCTCTAAGGTCACAGACACATTTTCCACTTGGTCACCGATGTAGGGCAGTGTCTATTTCCAAAGTGGCAAATACCGTAAGTTACGTTTCGAATGCCAAGTCAAATAGCCTCAGGTGAACTTAGTAGGATTTAATAACAATTGCTTGAGGAAAAAGTGGTAATGCAATAGATAAGGAATATAAACTGATTTTTGTAATACTGTATGTATCCATATGCCAAATTATAGCAGTACCTTCCAACATGTAAAAGAACTATGATCGTGTAATTGCAACATAGGGAATTGTCTGAGCTGGTTAACATTTCAAATGATTGTGTCATCTTTTAAGATATGTGTAATAGCTGTGCTAAAATCCTACCTATGAAAATTACAGTCACCGTTACAATGCAACATTCATTGTTATCTGACTGGAGAAAATATTTTTACTTTAGCATGTTCGCTTTATAGAAAGCTCATATATATGTTAACATAAGAAGTAAGTGATCTGGATGACCAGGAAAGTACAATAAATATGTGCGCAATGTTTGTGTGACGCAGGGGAACTGCACTTGTAACGCCCTTTACCCGTAACTGACTATGAGTAAGTGAAATGATCTTTGCACATCTACCTTACATGGTTGCAAGCATGATAATAAGGCTTAAAAATGCCATGGTTTCAGGATTCAAAGTCCAATTATGTGGAAAGAACCCATTTATAGTTCATTTGTTTTTTTTCCATTTATTTCAGGGAGGATTAAAAGTGCAGATGCCCAATGATCCAAAGGTAAGAGCTTATCACAGTAACAGCTTTGCCTGCATCATTCCACTGTGGATCCATTTGTTTCCCATTACTCTAATAATCACTGGATGGAGTTAAACTAGGCATTTGTTGCTATTTTACAGATAATTCTGTATCAGAAACCACATTTCGAAGGGTGGTCGAAAGATCTCACAGAACATGTCTACAGCATCAAAACTCTTCTTAATGGTGATGATAATGAAGATATTGGATCGATGCGTGTTATTGGTGGGATGTAAGTACTTTTCCATCAGTCATTGTATTTTTCTTGCCATTTTAAAGCAGGGCCAATCATCATTTAGTTCCTACAAATAATGATGCACATCCATACAACAACATTTTTGGATTTCAATATTCAGACAGGCAATGCCTTTATCTTAAATACTGTATTTATCTCCAGAACCACTGTGCATTTATTTAGGTTAGTAAGTTGTAAGATATCCAGGCACTCCAGTGCTCTTAGTAAAATGAAAAATGCATCTATTAAACGAGAAGGTCCGAGGTGGGACCGAAATGTCATTCCTTATTTAATAAACGTATTTCATTAAGACCACTGGCGGGTCTGGAGATCTTCTTGTTTACTGTACAGGAGTTCTCTCTGTCTCACTGGATTCATGAGCACCTGTGGCAGATCAATAATACAGTGAGCGCTCTTTTTCTAGTACCCTGTGTTAGGTTTGTACATGATCTCACTTTTTCAAGGAAGACAGGTTTTGTTTTTGTTTTACTCTCAATGATTGAGACCACGTTCTTGGGACCGCATCAAATATTTGAAAAGGGGCATTTCCCCTGGCACACAAGCCACCTGTTTCTTTATTCTTTCTGTCCAGATAAAAAAGACCTCGACTAGTACTAATCTTTACTAGAATCTGTTTATGAAAACCTTAGACTCAGAAATCGCAGCGCCAATTCAGCGCTATCAGACTTTATAGAATAAGGGCCATTGACTCCATTTTGGATTAAGCCATGAAAATGAATTGATGGGATTGGCAAGCCATGTGTGTAACTTATGCATTTTAGGCAGTCATTTCGACAATCACATTTTTCACTGAGGTAATAGAGAAAGCTATGCAAAGGTTGGCTTTGTGTACATCTGAAACATTAATGTATGACAAACATTATACCGTGCAGCTTTAATGATACATGCCTAGTCTCCAAAGGATAAATGTTGCTAGTGTCAAAGTAAATGGTTTCTTTTGAATTTGTAGATGGGTTGGTTATGAAAAGGAAAGATACAAAGGCCAGCAGTACCTACTAGAAGAAGGGGAGTATGAAGACTGGCATGCTTGGGGTGGATTTAACAGCACTTTGCTGTCCATACGGTATCTGCAAGCTGTAAGTTCTCTTTCTGTGCTGCCTCAGCTGGACTAACATCTCTTCACTGTAACATCATTGTCCTACTAAAATATATTTCATTTTATCCATAGCCATAAGAATCTAAATCTAAAGAAGGAATTACCCTGCACTGTGTATTGTTCACTTCTTTTGCGGCTTCTAAATGATTAAACCACTGATATGTGGGTAGATAAATGTATTTTAGCTCAGTGGATCTGGAGAAACGTTTTATTTTTGAAGTAACCAGTTAAAGACTATAGTGTCTGTTGGTATTACATCGACATTAAGCCCGGTATTGACTAAGCTGCGATGTGTGGACTTCCACCCTGATCTGGTGTCATTGTCCTTTGACTTGAATGGCAGTTAATGCTGGACCAGTGTGCGATACTCCGCATTGCGGCTTCAAGAATCCTGGACAAGTGAGAGATACTTCCTGCATATCCTAGTGTTAATGTGCCAGGATACTGTGCAGCTAAGTTCGCTTATGTGCATTATTTTGACATTTGGGAACTGTCAAACAGAGGAGTTGGAGAGGAGATATGGGGTGTATATGCAATAGTGATTTGTACCAAAATCATTTTTCCGTCTTCTCTGTGTCAACAAAATCTGCTAGATAAGAAGGGGGCTTAAAATGTAGAACGTTCCTTAACAATCTGCTCACATCTGAAGAGGCTACATGCAGAGAATATATAAATATTGCCATATATTAAATCAGCTTTTCTTACCGTAATACTGTATACCACATTGTGAGGAAGATATTATAAAGAAACACAAGAGATTACCATTAATGCTTGTGCCGGGGAGCAGATACTGTTTTTACTCTGATAAATTCTATAATTGCAACTAGCAGGCATTGTTTCATGTTTGTAATGTAACATTTGTTAGCATGCCTGCAGAAACCCACAGCTGGATAGAAAGTATATTGTAGACCATAACAGCTGAAAGACATATGTGTAGAGTAATGCCAAATGCTCATTCGCTGGTTAGTATTGACTGCAAATTTAAGATCTTATTCGCAAAGCTGTGTTGGCTGTAGCACATGGGGTAAGCCTCTTGAAGTGAATGTGCTAACTTTTGTCCAGAGTCACTAAGCACCAGATACACTAAGCTCTGTTAAATCAGGGCTAATAATGTGACTGTCACGGGAGACCAGGACTTTTAACAACTTTATACCGGGATCATTCACTAGGCAATACAAGGTAGTGGAATAACATTTAGTTTATTCGGGGTAAACCCGCGTACACACAATGAATGCACAAAATACACACCTACTGGGGTGCTGGGGGTGAAATCTGGGAAAATAGGTGTAGGGCGCCTGATTCGGTATATACCCTGACCGGGACATACACCCGGGCTGCCTGGTCCTCCTTTCGGCTAAAGATCCTAGCCGCGACCGCTGCGTTCCAAAACGAGAACTTGTACTTCGCGTCTGACTTAGTCTCTGCAGGGCAGACTTTCCTAACTTCAAAACGAAGCCGGTTGCTCTGCTATTCTTGACAGAGCAACTTTGAAAAGCCTGCCCTAGCTTCATCGACACAAGTCACTAGATGGTCTGGTTCTCTGACTGGGGCTTCTCCTTAAATACTTCAGCTGTTCTATGTTCAGCATGGAAGTAGGAGGCGTGACCAATCGGAGCGTGGGAATTCCTCCCCGCCAGCCAATAGGAATAGGGACTCGTCCTTTGGCTGACGTCTGAGGAAGGGGCGTGCCAAGCCAGCTTGGGATGCCCTGTGGGTGGTACATATGAATTGACCAGTGGGAAACACGCCGACATTCTCTCGCTTCCCCCAGTCAACCCATTGCCACCTACTGGGCAGGCTCCACTGAGGAGCCTCCCCGCAGAGGGTCTCTGTTCTTCGGACTCAGTACTGCACCCTGCCCGGCCACTTAGCACCCTGACACCTCTCAACATCCCAACTCCTCTTTGAACTACGATGTCTATCCAGACTCTCCGGCACCTATAAGGATGCCTGGGCTGACTGAATAGACATTTATAATAAAAGCACAACACATTATAAAACCTATTTTAATAAAGTATGGACCTTGGGGAACTTTATACTCAAGGGATACGGATCTGGGATATCTGGGCATGAAAACAGACCTGGGATATCTGGGGGACACTGGGCAGCCCCGGTGTAATTCAACCCGCGTACTAGAAGATGGTGCCTGCACGCCGGGGAGAATTTGGGGACTGCCGGTATCTTTGGTCCCAGAACTCCTGCAAACAAAATAATTGCATTTCGACCCAAATATCCCACATAAAACTTACACACAAGAAGTTTCATGTTTCTAGGGCAAAGGGAACACTTTATTTTTACATGTTATAATACCTGGCCCCTGGTTTATGGTGCTATGTAGCTGCCAGGGACCCCACGGGTTCAGGAGTAACCAGATGGGCTTAACCTTTATTGTATAGCCTGGTTTTACCCCCTCCCGTCACAGTGACATTACCTAAAACAGTAATAGACTTTTTCCTGAGATTAACAAGTATCCTCAAAATTAATTATATGCAAAAACAGCCGTTGTGTATCTCATTAGCATGGACTTGATGTCACGTTATTGCAGCATAATGTTCGCTTCCAGTAATGTAATATTATGCCTGTCTTGACGATGCCCTGGTCCACACCCCGAAATAGGTCTTTAACTCAAGTTGAGAAAGAGAAGAGCAGAGGGAAAAAAGCACTGGAAATAACACTTAGTTAATGCATGCTTAATTGTAGTGATATAACCATGCAGACCCTGTAAAAGCCCTGTCATGAACGGCACATGAGCACATGACTTGTATATGTGAGAAGTATTAATACACACGGCTACCTAGCTAACTCACTTTCACTCCCGCAGGGTCCCTAAATAAATAATATCCCCCCTTTATCTGTTACAAATATCACCTTAACGCTGCCACCAACATCGATACTGAAAAATATAATCACTAGGCTCATTGGTCCCTGTTTACTAAGCAAAATATGTAATTAACACACAAAAATCTATTGTAGCAAAATGTAATCACTCTTTTCAAAACGTGCACAGTTCAATCAGAGCCCAAAAGATGGCACTTATTACATTTTAGATTTAATATACAAACATAGTACAGTGCTTAGGTTACAGAAAAAAAATATTACTGAGGCATACAGTTCAATAAATGCAGGCAGTTTCGTAAAATAAAAAGGGTAAAACCAGAATATATCATTTACGTTATCGCATAACCTTGATCAGATTCCTTCAAAGAGGGCTTGAAGTTGGAAATATGGAAATCCACGTGTGCCATAGACAAACACACCCTAAACGTTGCATTTCAAATTTATATCCTGCAGGGTTTTTATCCTAAAAATTCTCTTGCACTGAGCACAACATAAGCCCACCTTCGGGGTATGTCCTTAACTACCCCGCCCCCTCCTCCTCTCATTAATCTCCAATGGCACTTTTATTGCGTAGAGGGGGAGAAAAAGGTTTTCTTTTGAATCAAAGAAGGCCTAATAGTATAAGATGTCTTATTACTCTTTCCCCGTAGGTCATAGAATGACGCCACCTTCACTGTTGCATGTGCAGAATTAATATACACATGTACACACCACTTTTGCCAGCGCAACTTCTACTTTTCCGTAAGAAAACAAATATCAGAGAAATAACGTAGACCAAACTGTTGTTGTTGGCATCAATTTAATCAGATGAGTTCCCTGGGGGTGCCTGTATTTCTGCAGATTTTAAAGGTCCAGGTCACGCGGACCAATAGGAAGTCACACCGGTTGCCGTCACGGCTTCCTATTGGTCAGCATGACGCGGGGCATTTAAACACCGCCATTATTTTAAGCACACCGTTTGTCTGCCTGCAGGGATACTGGCATCGCTACGGAGGTAAGTATCTCTGGTAGCAGAAGATCCCCGCCCCAGTGCTGAAATTATTATACTTATACTAGTGTCTGGCTGAGAATAACAACAAGACTTAAAAAAAAATCATATTATTTGGAGCTAACATAGCATTATCCTAAAATCACATGACATTAACCCTATGTTTATGATCTCCAGTACGGACGTTATTCTTGTATATCATTTGTTTCGTAAGTATGCTGTTAAGCTCAGGGCTGACCGGCCCTCCATTGACTCAAACTTAACACGTCAAAGACGGAGCTCCTCATACTTGCTCGCAAGCCTGGCCCTACTGCCCCCTTCTACATTACTGTTGGCAGTACTATAATACGGGTTGCGCAAACTTCCTGCGCTGCGCCCCCCCTTGCCGGCTCTACCCCTGTGTCGCCCCCCCCCATCAGCATCAAATGACGCTTCGGGGTCATGTGACATCACGTGACCCACAGCGTCATTTGATGCTGCGTCTCCATGGCAACGGGCGCCAAATGAGGGGTTATGTGATGTCACGTGGATGGCCCTTGTGGACACGGAAGCCAGATAGTGAGCGAGCCCCCCCAAAAAAGGGCCATGACCCCAAACCCCCCACCCGTTTGCGCACCGCTGCTATAATATATCCAGTATCACAAGCATGCTGCCTAGTGGTCATATTTAACTCCTCCCTCACATTCTACTCTCATATTCACAATGTAGCTAAAACCTGTTGTTTTTTCCTCCATAACATTGCAAAGATACGCCCTTTCCTCTGTCCCTCTACTGCTAAAACTCTAACGCAGGCCCTCATTCTCTCCCATTTCGACTATTATAACTTTCTACTGTCCGGCCTTCCTGCCTCTCACCTGTCTCCCCTACAATCTATCCTTAACTCCGCTGCTAGAATCACTTTTCTCTCTCCTAAATTTGTCTCGACGTCTCTCCTGCTGAAATCCCTCTCCTGGCTTCCAATTAAATCCCGTATTACTTACAACATGATCCTCCTCTCTTTTAAGGCATTACACTCTTCTGCCCTCCTTATATTTCAGCCCTAATTTTTCACTATACACCTGTCCGACTCTTGCGTTCTTCTCAAGGATGTCTTCTGTCCACCCCTTTTGTATCTAAAGCCCTCTCCCGCCTAAAACGTTTTATCACACCTCTGGAATGTCATTCTATCCAATATCCGACTAGCACTCTCTCTCTCCACCTTTAAGACCCATCTTAAAAAAAACACCTCTATAACTAAGCATCTGGGTAGCTCCGTGGCTGATACTATACACCCCATACATCGACCGTGGCCCCTTGCAGACGCACTTACCAGAACACCTTCCTACCTTCTCTTTAAATTCTCCTTATTTACCACTTAGATTGTAAGCTCTTCGGGGCTGCGACTCCTTTTCCTAATATTACTTTTATGTCTGAAGCTCTTCGTCCCATTATTTCTCCTATTATTGTGTCACGTGTATTACTGCTGTGAAGCGCTATGTACATGGATGGCGCTATATACTGTAAATAAAGATATACATACATAGGGGTAAATAATGACCATTCCTGATTTAGGTAACGTCTTGTTATATATACAGTACCCTGATGTAACTAATTTCCGTGAGTCTGGGCCTATGCGTTAGCATGGCTTTGTGAATGAGGACCTTGGAGAGATCAGTAGCAGAATATAAATGGTCAATGATAAGTACTGTTGGACTTGTGGAGAAAATGGACTTTTATGGCGTCAGCTGATTTCCAAGGACTCCCACCTTGAAGGGTATGATTTCATAGATCAATTGTGTGATTTCATTAACTGTCCAAGCGCCATAAACGCCAATTTTCTCCAAGTTTCTAAACTCTGATTTCCTAAGAAAATCAGCAAGATTTTTTAAGCAGCTGATGGACTGTAATCAGATTGGACAATCAATTTTTTGTTCCGTAACCTTGCAATCGTATAATTGTATGTGCACACTACAATCCCGGGCACTGAACATTAACCCACAAGTTTATCTAGCACTCCACACTAATTGTCACTACACTGTTGGAGGTGTAAGAATACTGAATCCAAATTGTTTAACATTCCAAAACTGGAGTTTCAGGTTTCGTTCTTGCTTGTTTTAAATGTACTCATTGTATTACTGTTTACCTTTGAAAGTGGAGATAAGCAGGAATTAAGATAAGGTACAAACACATTGGCATAACAGCTACTGTACTATGTGCATTCCTCTTGGCTGAATCAGAGGTTGCTATAAAACTTAGTTGAAGAACTGGCATTCTATCGGATTTTCAGCCTCCACCTGGTATGCTAACAAATCATGTGAAAAACAAAAGTAACCAGAAAGCACATATTGATTCTTATCACCGCTGAGTTATTTCTACAAATAGGTGTGACAAGTGACAGATTGAAACTAGTCTACTAAATTCCCAGTGCTGATATACCCTACAACTAAGGACAAAGGAGCTCCAATGCTACACCCAATATGACAAATTATTATGTTAAAGACTCTCTGTTCTTCTCAGAGTGAGGGTCATTAGTTAATCCTTTGGCCAAGGCATTACAAGCCTACAACCATGTCAAGGTGAACCCTTTCTGCAGGTCCTACTCTTTCAAATAAATATATCAGCATTGACATACTTGAATGTAAAATTATACTGTAATGCATACATCTAACCAGTCACAGCTTATTTTTACTTAGACAAATGAGGCACACAAACAGTATTGTTACTTTCCAGACATTATATCTCAAACCTTCCCTGTCTGTAGGTAATTACTAACACCCCAGAGGGCTATACTGTACATAATGATTGTTAGTCAGCATAATACTTGTCGATTTTAGCTGCTTTATTGAGCACAGCCAGAAAGGCTTGCAAAGCACTGAAAGCCTCTTTGGGGCCAAAAGGTGCCTGCAATAATAATAATAATAATAATACAGCTTAACCCCCGTTATAGCGCGGTCCTCGGGGGCCACCCGCGACCACCGCGTTATAAACGGGGTCGTGAAAAAAAATGGCCGCCGAAATGTTTTTTTTTTTTAAAGTTTTTTTTATTTTTTTTGTGGTGGTACCGCGTCCGCCTGAGGGGGAAAGCTGAGAACTCTCCCAGTGTTCCCAGACCCAGTGGGGCAGCGGCAACAGCACGCAGCACTTACCCGGCATCTGGCAGCTCTTCTCCTTGTCTCTGCTTCCTGCTTCTGCTTCCGTCTTGCGAGAGCAAGATCCCTTAAAGAGATAGTGTGTCTCTGTGTGTGTGTGTGTGTGTATTTGACTGTGTGAGACTGTGAGACTGTGAGTGTGTGAGTGTGTGTGCTGTGAGTGTGTGTGTGTGTGCAGTGTGCTGTGAGTGTGTGTGTGTGCAGTGTGCTGTGAGTGTGTGCAGTGGGCTGTGAGTGTATGCTGTAAGTGTGTGCTGTGAGTGTGTGCATTGTGCTGTGAGTTTATGCTGTGTGTGCAGTGTGCTGTGAGTGTATGCAGTGTGCTGTGAGTGTATGCAGTGTGCTGTGAGTGTATGCAGTGTGCTGTGAGTGTGTGCATTGTGCTGTGAGTGCGTGCAGTGTGCTGTGAGTGCGTGCAGTGTGCTGTGAGTGCGTGCAGTGTGCTGTGAGTGTATGCTGTGAGTGTGTGCAGTGTGCTGTGAGTGTATGCTGTGTGTGCGGTGTGCTGTGTGTGCAGGGTGCTGTGTGTGCATTGTGCTGTGAGTTTATGCTGTGTGTGCAGTGGGCTGTGAGTGTATGCAGTGTGCTGTGAGTGTGTGCATTGTGCTGTGAGTGCGTGCAGTGTGCTGTGAGTGCGTGCAGTGTGCTGTGAGTGTTTGCAATGTGCTGTGAATGTGTGCAGTGTGTGTGCAAATTTTTATTTTTAATTCTGGGTCCACGCTCAAACTGCGTTATAAGCGGATCCGTGTTATAGCGGATCGTGCTATAACGGGGTTGAGCTGTAATAATAATAATAATAATAATAATAATAATAATTTGTTCTTAAATATCTGTTAATGAACACAGTGATGGACTTCAAAGGATGATACATGCACACCAAGCCCCTACTCTATACGCATACAATTTAGTTTCCCCCCCCCCCCAAAGGAATTATTATTATTAATTCTGTTTTCCCTAAAAAGAAGCTGTAGGAATATAGAGGCTTATATTATCATTATTAATATAATTTATTTATAAATCTGCAACATATTCTTCAGCGCGGTACAGTACAATGAGGAATTAGAAGGAAATAAATTACATTAACAGAATGACCTACCAAATAAGAACAAACAAGCGCAAAGAGATTATAGGGATATCCAACGTAATATAACAAGCATACACATTTTCAGAGGGCAAGAGGTTAAAAAAACCAAAAAAAACCAGTATTCATTAAATATGCAGGGCGCCATTAATATTTCAGTAGATTCCAAATGGGTATTTCACCCTTTAAATGACTGCACCGATCTGCTAATACCTTTACTGAAATATGTAATGCTGGTTACATTCAACTCAAAAGCATTCTTCCACTTGGACTGAATACCCAGAGTCCTCCTTCTACATCAAAATACTAATAATGCTTTTGTGTTTTAGGACTTTTTGGAGTCATCTGTCACCCTATATGAGTCAGAAGCAGAAGGTGGAAAAAAGATAGACGTGTTTAATCAGGGAATTCCTGATCTGGAACAGGCTGGGTATAGCATAGAAACACGGTCTATTCATGTCAAAAAGGGAATGTAAGTATATGCTGTGTTTTTGGAAATAACGCGATTAGGTGGCCTTTATTAGATAACTATATCCCACAACTAAAATGTTAATTAAGCATTGTATAGGATATTTACAGCTCGACCCCGTTATAACCCGGTGCTTGGGGTCCAAAGAATCGCATCGCGATATAAGCGGATTCACGTTGTAACAGATCACGTTATAACGGGGTTGAGCTGTGTATATATATATACATACAGGTGTGTGTATGTGTGTATACATACACACACACACACACACACACACACACACACACACACACACACACACACACACACACACACACACACACACACACACACACACACACACACACTATATATATATATAATTTGTAGTATGAGTGGTGATGAGCTATGAGAATACTAGGGTGATCTATTGAAACTCCTGAGAGAGAATCATTGTCTCTTTCTGTCAGTTTTAAATAGCATAACTGTACGAGTTTAGCAATATAGAAAAGAAAAGCAATGGTTCATAGCAGAGCTTAATTTGCAAATAGATAAATACGTGCAATTATCACCTGCTCATCCTTTACCATTGTTATCTTTCCTTTATCGTATGCCCCATTCTTCCTCTATTTCTCTGCCTATTTCTCCTGTTCTCTTGTTCACTTTCCATCTCCTGTCACTCAGTCTTCCTGTCTACTGTGTATTTATTACTTTATCTTGTAGCCCAGTGACTGCTTGCCATTCATTTTCTGTTTTTGTCTCCCTCATTCATACTCGGCACTCTTTTATAAAAACATCCAATTACACATTGATTTATGCAATACAATAGCCTAGTGCACCCATTACTCCTCTTTGCTTTAAATTTGATTCTTACCCATACACACATAATTCTCCATATATTGGCTGAACATAATTATTATTGTATTATTATACAAGAGCTACGTTAATACAGGTGTAATTGGTGTGTTAATAAGATTTTTTTTTTTTTTTTTTAATCGTTACACTAATTTCTGGAAAGACATATTGGGCCATATTTACTAAGCTTTATTGACTAAAATGTCAATACATATGAAAATACATATTTACTGAATTCACTTAAACGGACTGTAAGGTGCCCCGTGGCTTAGTGCGGACAGTAACCGGGCTGTAAGGTGCCCCGTGGCTTAGTGCGGACAGTAACCGGGCTGTAAGGTGCCCCGTGGCTTAGTGCGGACAGTAACCGGGCTGTAAGGTGCCCCGTGGCTTGGTGCGGATAGTAAACGGGCTGTAAGGTGCCCCGTGGCTTAGTGCGGATAGTAAACGGGCTGTAAGGTGCCCCGTGGCTTAGTCGGATAGTAAACGGGCTGTAAGGTGCCCCGTGGCTTAGTGCGGACAGTAACCGGGCTGTAAGGTGCCCCGTGGCTTAGTGCGGACAGTAAACGGGCTGTAAGGTGCCCCGTGGCTTAGTGCGGATAGTAAACGGGCGGTAAGGAGCCCCGTGGCATAGTACGGATAGTAAACGGGCTGTAAGGTGCCCCGTGGCTTAGTCGGATAGTAAACGGGCTGTAAGGTGCCCCGTGGCTTAGTGCGGATAGTAAATGGCTGTAAGGTGCCCCGTGGCTTAGTGCGGACAGTAACCGGGCTGTAAGGTGCCCTGTGGCTTAGTACGGATAGTAAACGGGCTGTAAGGTGCCCCGTGGCTTAGTGCGGATAGTAAACGGGCTGTAAGGTGCCCCGTGGCTTAGTGCGGACAGAAACCGGGCTGTAAGGTGCCCCGTGGCTTAGTACGGATAGTAAACGGGCTGTAAGGTGCCCCGTGGCTTAGTGCGGATAGTAAATGGTCTGTAAGGTGCCCCGTGGCTTAGTACGAATAGTAAATGGTCTGTAAGGTGCCCCGTGGCTTAGTACGGATAGTAACCGGGCTGTAAGGTGCCCCGTGGCTTAGTGCGGACAGTAAACGGGCTGTAAGGTGCCCCGTGGCTTAGTGCGGATAGTAAATGGTCTGTACGGTGCCCCATGGCTTAGTACGGATAGTAAATGGTCTGTAAGGTGCCCCGTGGCTTAGTGCGGATAGTAAACGGGCTGTAAGGTGCCCCGTGGCTTAGTGCGGATAGTAAACAGGCTGTAAGGTGCCCCGTGGCTTAGTGCGGATAGTAAATGGGCTGTAAGGTGCCCCGTGGCTTAGTGCGGATAGTAAACGGGCTGTAAGGTGCCCCGTGGCTTAGTGTGGATAGTAACCGGGCTGTAAGGTGCCCCGTGGCTTATAAATGGGCTTTAATGTGCCCCGTGGCTTAGTACGGATAGTAAACGGGCTGTAAGGTGCCCCGTGGCTTAGTGCGGCTAGTAAACGGGCTGTAAGGTGCCCCGTGGCTTAGTCGGATAGTAAACGGGCTGTAAGGCGCCCCGTGGCTTAGTGCGGATAGTAAACGGCCTGTAAGGTGCCCCGTGGCTTATAAGTGGGCTGTAAGGTGCCCCGTGGCTTAATGCGGATAGCAAACGGGCTGTAAGGTGCCCCGTGGCTTATAAACGGGCTGTAAGGTGCCCCGTGGCTTAGTACGGATAGTAAATGGGCTGTAAGGTGCCCCGTGGCTTAGTGCGGATAGTAAACGTGCTGTAAGGTGCCCCGTGGCTTAGTACGGATAGTAAACGGCTGTAAGGTGTCCCGTGGCTTAGTGCGGATAGTAAACGTGCTGTAAGGTGCCCCGTGGCTTAGTGCGGATAGTAAACGGGCTGTAAGGTGCCCCGTGGCTTAGTGCGGATAGTAAACGGGCTGTAAGGTGCCCCGTGGCATTTAAACGGGCTGTAATGTCCCCCGTGGCTTAGTGCGGATAGTAAACGGGCTGTAAGGTGCCCCGTGACTTAGTGCGGATAGTAAACGGGCTGTAAGGTGCCCCGTGGCTTAGTGCAGATAGTAACCGGGCTGTAAGGTGCCCCGTGGCTTAGTGCGGATAGTAACCGGGCTGTAAGGTGCCCCGTGGCTTAGTGTGGATAGTAAACTGGCTGTAAGGTGCCCCGTGGCTTAGTGCGGATAGTAAACTGGCTGTAAGGTGCCTTGTGGCTTAGTGCAAATAGTAAACGGCTGTAAGGTGCCCCGTGGCTTAGTGCGGACAGTAACCGGGCTGTAAGGTGCCCCGTGGCTTAGTGTGGATAGTAAACGGGCTGTAAGGTGCCTCGTGGCTTAGTGCAAATAGTAAACGGGCTGTAAGGTGCCCCGTGGCTTAGTGCGGATAGTAAATGGGCTGTAAGGAGCCCGTGGCTTAGTGTGGATAGTAAACGGCTGTAAGGTGCCCCGTGGCTTAGTGTGGACAGTAACCGGGCTGTAAGGTGGCCCGTGGCTTATAAATGGGCTTTAATGTGCCCCGTGGCTTAGTACGGATAGTAAACGGGCTGTAAGGTGCCCCGTGGCTTAGTGCGGCTAGTAAACGGGCTGTAAGGTGCCCCGTGGCTTAGTCGGATAGTAAACGGGCTGTAAGGCGCCCCGTGGCTTAGTGCGGATAGTAAACGGCCTGTAAGGTGCCCCGTGGCTTATAAGTGGGCTGTAAGGTGCCCCGTGGCTTAATGCGGATAGCAAACGGGCTGTAAGGTGCCCCGTGGCTTATAAACGGGCTGTAAGGTGCCCCGTGGCTTAGTACGGATAGTAAATGGGCTGTAAGGTGCCCCGTGGCTTAGTGCGGATAGTAAACGTGCTGTAAGGTGCCCCGTGGCTTAGTACGGATAGTAAACGGCTGTAAGGTGTCCCGTGGCTTAGTGCGGATAGTAAACGTGCTGTAAGGTGCCCCGTGGCTTAGTGCGGATAGTAAACGGGCTGTAAGGTGCCCCGTGGCTTAGTGCGGATAGTAAACGGGCTGTAAGGTGCCCCGTGGCATTTAAACGGGCTGTAATGTCCCCCGTGGCTTAGTGCGGATAGTAAACGGGCTGTAAGGTGCCCCGTGACTTAGTGCGGATAGTAAACGGGCTGTAAGGTGCCCCGTGGCTTAGTGCAGATAGTAACCGGGCTGTAAGGTGCCCCGTGGCTTAGTGCGGATAGTAACCGGGCTGTAAGGTGCCCCGTGGCTTAGTGTGGATAGTAAACTGGCTGTAAGGTGCCCCGTGGCTTAGTGCGGATAGTAAACTGGCTGTAAGGTGCCTTGTGGCTTAGTGCAAATAGTAAACGGCTGTAAGGTGCCCCGTGGCTTAGTGCGGACAGTAACCGGGCTGTAAGGTGCCCCGTGGCTTAGTGTGGATAGTAAACGGGCTGTAAGGTGCCTCGTGGCTTAGTGCAAATAGTAAACGGGCTGTAAGGTGCCCCGTGGCTTAGTGCGGATAGTAAATGGGCTGTAAGGAGCCCGTGGCTTAGTGTGGATAGTAAACGGCTGTAAGGTGCCCCGTGGCTTAGTGTGGACAGTAACCGGGCTGTAAGGTGGCCCGTGGCTTAGTACGGACAGTAACCGGGCTGTAAAGTGCCCCGTGGCTTAGTGCGGATAGTAAACGGGCTGTAAGGTGCCCCGTGGCTTAGTACGGATAGTAACCGGGCTGTAAGGTGCCCCGTGGCTTAGTGTAGATAGTAAACTGGCTGTAAGGTGCCCCGTGGCTTAGTGCGGACAGTAAACTGGCTGTAAGGTGCCCCGTGGCTTAGTGCGGACAGTAAACTGGCTGTAAGGTGTCCCGTGGCTTAGTGTGGATAGTAAACGGGCTGTAAGGTGCCTCGTGGCTTAGTACGGACAGTAACCGGGCTGTAAGGTGCCCCGTGGCTTAGTGCGGATAGTAAACGGGCTGTAAGGTGTCCCGTGGCTTAGTACGGATAGTAACCGGGCTGTAAGGTGCCCCGTGGCTTAGTGCGGATAGTAAACGGGCTGTAAGGTGCCCCGTGGCTTATAAACGGGCTGTAAGGTGCCCCGTGGCTTAATACGGATAATAACCGGGCTGTAAGGTGCCCCGTGGCTTAGTGCGGATAGTAAACGGGCTGTAAGGTGCCTCGTGGATTAGTGCAAATAGTAAACGGCTGTAAGGTGCCCCGTGGCTTAGTGCGGATAGTAAACGGGCTGTAAGGTGCCCCGTGGCTTAGTACGGACAGTAACCGGGCTATAAGGTGCCCCGTGGCTTAGTGCGGATAGTAAACGAGCTGTAAGATGCCCAGTGGCTTAGTACGGATAGTAACCGGGCTGTAAGGTGCCCCGTGGCTTAGTGCAAATAGTAAACCGGCTGTAAGGTGCCCCGTGACTTAGTGTGGATAGTAAACGGGCTGTAAGGTGTCCCGTGGCTTAGTGCGGATAGTAAACGGGTTGTAAGGTGCCCCGTGGCTTAGTGCAGACAGTAACCGGGCTGTAAGGTGCCCCGTGGCTTAGTGCAGACAGTAACCGGGGTGTAAGGTGCCCCGTGGTTTAGTGCGGATAGTAACCGGGCTGTAAGGTGCCCCGTGGCTTAGTGCGGATAGGAAACGTGCTGTAAGGTGCCCCGTGGCTTAGTGCGGATAGGAAACGGGCTGTAAGGTGCCCCGTGGCTTAGTGGGGACAGTAACCGGGCTGTAAGGTGCCCCGTGGCTTAGTACGGATAGTAAACGGGCTGTAAGGTGCCCCGTGGCTTAGTACGGATAGTAACTGGGCTGTAAGGTGCCCCGTGGCTTAGTACGGATAGTAACCGGGCTGTAAGGAGCCCCGTGGCTTAGTACGGATAGTAAATGGTCTGTAAGGTGCCCCGTGGCTTAGTGCGGATAGTAAACGGGCTGTAAGGTGCCCCGTGTCTTAGTGCGGATAGTAAACGGGCTGTAAGGTGCCCCGTGGCTTAGTGCGGATAGTAAACGGGCTGTAAGGTGCCCCGTGGCTTAGTGCGGATAGTAAATGGTCTGTAAGGTGCCCCGTGGCTTAGTGCGGATAGTAACCGGGCTGTAAGGTGCCCCGTGGCTTAGTGCAGACAGTAACCGGGCTGTAAGGTGCCCCGTGGTTTAGTGCGGATAGTAACCGGGCTGTAAGGTGCCCCGTGGCTTAGTGCGGATAGGAAACGTGCTGTAAGGTGCCCCGTGGCTTAGTGCGGATAGGAAACGGGCTGTAAGGTGCCCCGTGGCTTAGTGGGGACAGTAACCGGGCTGTAAGGTGCCCCGTGGCTTAGTACGGATAGTAAACGGGCTGTAAGGTGCCCCGTGGCTTAGTACGGATAGTAACTGGGCTGTAAGGTGCCCCGTGGCTTAGTACGGATAGTAACCGGGCTGTAAGGAGCCCCGTGGCTTAGTACGGATAGTAAATGGTCTGTAAGGTGCCCCGTGGCTTAGTGCGGATAGTAAACGGGCTGTAAGGTGCCCCGTGTCTTAGTGCGGATAGTAAACGGGCTGTAAGGTGCCCCGTGGCTTAGTGCGAATAGTAAACGGGCTGTAAGGTGCCCCGTGGCTTAGTGCGGATAGTAAATGGTCTGTAAGGTGCCCCGTGGCTTAGTGCGGATAGTAAATGGTCTGTAAGGTGCCCCGTGGCTTAGTGCGGATAGTAAATGGTCTGTAAGGTGCCCCGTGGCTTAGTGCGGATAGTAAATGGTCTGTAAGGTGCCCCGTGGCTTAGTGCGGATAGTAAATGGTCTGTAAGGTGCCCCGTGGCTTAGTGCAGATAGTAAACGGGCTGTAAGGTGCCCTGTGGCTTAGTGCGGATAGTAAACGGGCTGTAAGGTGCCCCGTGGCTTAGTGCGGACAGTAACCGGGCTGTAAGGAGCCCCGTGGCTTAGTGTTGATAGTAAACGGTCTTTAAGGTGCCCCGTGGCTTAGTGCGGATAGTAAACGGGCTGTAAGGTGCCCCGTGGCTTAGTGTGGATAGTAAACGGGCTGTAAGGTGCCCCGTGGCTTATAAACGGGCTGTAAGGTGCTCCGTGGCTTAGTACGGATAGTAAACGGGCTGTAAGGTGCCCCGTGGCTTAGTGCAAATAGTAACCGGGCTGTAAGGAGCCCCGTGGCTTAGTGCGGACAGTGAACGGGCTGTAAGGTGCCCCGTGGCTTAGTGTGGATAGTAAACGGGCTGTAAGGAGCCCCGTGGCTTAGTGCGGATAGTAAACGGGCTGTAAGGTGCCCCGTAGCTTAGTGCGGATAGTAAATGGTCTGTAAGGTGCCCCGTGGCTTAGTGCGGATAGTAAATGTCTGTAAGGTGCCCCGTGGCTTAGTGAGGATTGTAAATGGTCTGTAAGGTGCCCCGTGGCTTAGTGCAAATAGTAAATCGGCTGTAAGGTGCCCCGTGGCTTAGTGCGAATAGTCAACGGGCTGTAAGGAGCCCCGTGGCTTAGTGTGGATAGTAAACGGGCTGTAAGGTGCCCCGTGGCTTAGTGTGGATAGTAAACGGGCTGTAAGGTGCCCCGTGGCTTAGTACGGATAGTAACCGGGCTGTAAGGAGCCCTGTGGCTTAGTGTGGATAGTAAACGGGTTGTAAGGTGCACCGTGGCTTAGTGCGGATAGTAAACGGGCTGTAAGGTGGCCCGTGGCTTAGTGTGGATAGTAAACGGGCTGTAAGGTGCCCCGTGGCTTAGTGCAGACAGTAACCGGGCTGTAAGGTGCCCCGTGGCTTAGTGCGAATAGTAAACGGCCTGTAAGGTGCCCCGTGGCTTAGTACGGATAGTAAACGGGCTGTAAGGTGCCCCGTGGCTTATAAACGGGCTGTAAGGTGCCCTGTGGCTTAGTACAGATAGTAAACGGGCTGTAAGGTGCCTTGTGGCTTAGTACGGATAGTAACCGGGCTGTAATGTGCCCCGTGGCTTAGTACAGATAGTAAACGGGCTGTAAGGTGCCCCGTGGCTTAGTGCAAATAGTAAACCGGCTGTAAGGTGCCCCGTGGCTTAGTGTGGATAGTAAACGGGCTGTAAGGTGTCCCGTGGCTTAGTGCGGATAGTAAACGGGTTGTAAGGTGCCCCGTGGCTTAGTGCAGACAGTAACCGGGCTGTAAGGTGCCCCGTGGGTTAGTGCAGACAGTAACCGGGCTGTAAGGTGCCCCGTGGTTTAGTGCGGATAGTAACCAGGCTGTAAGGTGCCCCGTGGCTTAGTGCGGATAGGAAACGTGCTGTAAGGTGCCCCTTGGCTTAGTGTGGATAGTAACCGGGCTGTAAGGTGCCCCGTGGCTTAGTACGGATAGTAACCGGGCTGTAAGGAGCCCCGTGGCTTAGTACGGATAGTAAATGGTCTGTAAGGTGCCCCGTGGCTTAGTGCGGATAGTAAACGGGCTGTAAGGTGCCCCGTGGCTTATAAACGGTCTGTAAGGTGCCCCGTGGCTTAGTACGGATAGTAAACGGGCTGTAAGGTGCCCCGTGGCTTAGTGCAAATAGTAACCGGCCTGTAAGGAGCCCCGTGGCTTAGTGCGGACAGTAAACGGGCTGTAAGGTGCCCCGTGGCTTAGTGTGGATAGTAAATTGGCTGTAAGGAGCCCAGTGGCTTAGTGCGGATAGTAAACGGGCTGTAAGGTGCCCCGTGGCTTAGTGCGGATAGTAAATGGTCTGTAAGGTGCCCTGTGGCTTAGTGCGGATAGTAAATGGTCTGTAAGGTGCCCCGTGGCTTAGTGCGGATAGTAAATGGTCTGTAAGGTGCCCCGTGGCTTAGTGAGGATTGTAAATGGTCTGTAAGGTGCCCCGTGGCTTAGTGCAAATAGTAAACCGGCTGTAAGGTGCCCCGTGGCTTAGTGCGAATAGTAAACGGGCTGTAAGGAGCCCCGTGGCTTAGTGCGGATAGTAAACGGGCTGTAAGGTGCCCCGTTGCTTAGTGTGGATAGTAAACGGGCTGTAAGGTGCCCCGTGGCTTAGTACGGATAGTAACCGGGCTGTAAGGAGCCCTGTGGCTTAGTGTGGATAGTAAACGGGTTGTAATTTGCACCGTGGCTTAGTGCGGATAGTAAACGGGCTGTAAGGTGGCCCGTGGCTTAGTGTGGATAGTAAACGGGCTGTAAGGTGCCCCGTGGGTTAGTGCAGACAGTAACCGGGCTGTAAGGTGCCGCGTGGCTTAGTGCGAATAGTAAACGGCCTGTAAGGTGCCCCGTGTCTTAGTACGGATAGTAAACGGGCTGTAAGGTGGCCCGTGGCTTAGTGTGGATAGTAACCGGACAGTAAGGAGCCCTGTGGCTTAGTGTGGATAGTAAACGGGTTGTAAGGTGCACCGTGGCTTAGTGCGGATAGTAAACGGGCTGGAAGGTGGCCCGTGGGTTAGTGCGAATAGTAAACGGGCTGTAAGGTGCCCCGTGGCTTATAAACGGGCTGTCAGGTGCCCCGTGGCTTATAAACGGGCTGTAATGTGCCCCGTGGCTTAGTACAGATAGTAAACGGGCTGTAAGGTGCCCCGTGGCTTAGTACGGATAGTAACCGGGCTGTAATGTGCCCCGTGGCTTAGTACGGATAGTAAACGGGCTGTAAGGTGCCCCGTGGCTTAGTACGGATAGTAACCGGGCTGTAAGGTTCCCCGTGGCTTAGTACGGATAGTAACCGGGCTGTAAGGTGCCCCGTGGCTTAGTACGGATAGTAACCGGGCTGTAAGGTGCCCCGTGGCTTAGTGCGGATATTAACCGGGCTGTAAGGTGCCCCGTGGCTTAGTACGGATAGTAACATGGCTGTAAGGTGCCCCGTGGCTTAGTACGGATAGTAACCGGGGGGCTTTATGCTGTTCCTTTGAATCCCCACAATATGTACAGTAGAACAGGGTTTCTCAACTCTAGTCCTCAGAACCCCCCAACAGGACTGATTTAACGGATAACCCAGCTTCAGCACAGGTGGCTCAGTCAGTGGCTCAGTCTTCGGGTGGTCTTGAGGACTGGCGTTGAGCACCCCTGCAGTAGGACAATGTATGATTTTACAATCTGGACAATGAACCAGTCTTTATCAGCAAGATATAGTATGCCCTTTAAAATAGATTTGTCTTTAAATGAAGAATAGGTTTTCTACGAATTCAGCAGATTGAGTTGTGTCCTTGTGTCCAAGTGAAGGGAGAGGGGAAGGGGGTTAAACAGGTGACAGGAATCAGTGCTATGATAATAATAATAACTGTACGCTACTGCATGACTCTCACAGGCACCTTTTTAAATTACTGCACATATTTCATATTACAAATAAATGACCTGGGTTAAAGTTTCCAGGATCCCAAATCACGCTCCTGATTCTAAGGAAATTGAGAATTTGTTGTCATTCGAGCTTCATCAAGAGAGAACATGTTTCTGAGTCATGTACTGTAAGAAACATTATATAGTACCCCATATATAATGGCTGTATGTAATATATCTTGTGTTTCTTTCTCAAGGTCAAGATCCAAGCATGGGCCAATTCAGGGGTTTATAGTCAATTGTGTGTTGTTAAATGGATGACTATACATTACCCCCATGTGCTATATGTAGGAATTACATATGTTAAAGCAGCAATCCATGCCGGTTTCACCCATTGAAGCAGAGGATCTCCGGAACTGAACCCCATTGATTTCAGTTTCGGGGACCCCCCTGCTTCCAGAGATACTTACCTCTGAAGAGGGTGCCGGTATCCCTCTGGAGTTTAAAGATCTCGCGTCACATGGGCCAATAGGAAGCCGCGTTGAAAATCTGACATAATGTGAACCCTGAAGTAGCTACCGGCACCCACTGCGGAGGTAAGTATCTCTGGAAGCAGTTCATGGGATTCAGCCCTGGAGACCCCCTGCTCCAATACTGTATAATAACATGAAAGAAAATGAACAAACGACATGGATTGCATCGTTAATAAATGTGTTATAGCTTGGAACGTTACCGTTCCAAGGATTGGTAAACAAGAGACAGCACTCAATGTTGAAAATCAAAGTGTATTAGTGAAAGCAAAAATACATCCAGAAACCCTTTTTTTTGCTTTCACTAATACACTTTGATTTTCAACATTGAGTGCTGTCTCTTGTTTACCAATCCTTGGAACGGTAACGTATAACTACATTCTCTATATGGGACGTGCACCTGTGGCTTACCAGCACCTATTGGAGTGCCAACTGCCTTATCTGACTATATATATATATATATATATATATATATATATATATATATATATATATATATACACACTATATATAGTATATATACAGTATATAGAGAAGAGAACTCTCGAAAGCTTGTCCTATAACATAAATTGTTAGTCCAAATAAAAAGGTATCACCTAAAACTGAAGTACTCATTTATTCTGCATATCGCAACTGGACTAACATATATATATATATATATATATATATGTGTATATATATGTATATATATATATATATATATATATATATATATATATATATATATATATATATATACAGGCATACCCCGCATTAACGTACGCAATGGGACCGGAGCATGTATGTAAAGCGAAAATGTACTTAAAGTGAACGCATTTATAACAGGCTCTATAGTCTCCCCGCTTGTGCACAGCTTCGGTACAGGTAGGGAGCCGGTATTGCTGTTCAGGACGTGCTGACAGGCGCATGCGTGAGCTGCCGTTTGCCTATTGAGCGATTTGTACTTACTCGCGAGTGTACTTAAAGTGAGTGTCCTTAAACCGGGGTATGCCTGTGTATATATATATATTGTGTTGTATTAATTAGTACCGCTTAGTAAATATGGACCATAATCTGGAATATTATACATTCTGGATTGCATCATTATGCATTTTACTAAGCCTCTAATAACATGAATTCCAATATTAAATACTTGTCTGTAATTATTTTGGTGCATCTTACATTTAGTTTTTTTTTTTTTTATTATTAAAAATTGGTATTTTATTAAAAAATAAATAAATTAGCAGGACAGTAATAAAAACATGTTGGAATTTGTAAATTGTTCGCGGATAAATTACCTTGAAATGTGTTCAACTGATACTTCTTAGTTTTACTGGTATCTAAACAAATGTTACTTGTTTATCCTGTAGCTCTTGCTGCATAAAATTATTTCAGTTTATACTTGCTGTACCTCTTCTTTGCATGTGTATCTCATTAAAATGCAACCGGAGACTATTTGGACTACAATTAGAAGTACCGTAGACTAGTTTATTTGATGCAAATCTTGCTTGATTTCTTAACAAAAAGAATTCCATTCTTGAAGTAAATGAAAATATCCCTTGTGAGCACATTCACATGTCTCAGACAGGTCTGCTACCCTGCTTTTCACCATTATCTCCTAGCATGCAATACTTCCACTGCAGCCAGGGATTCTGGGAAATTACATGCAAATGAGCACACATTGACACCTTTTGCTTCAAATCCATTTTGACATAGACCCCTATAAGCTTAGGCCGCGTCCATGGATAGTGCTTGCGGGCGGAGGCGCACTTATGCTCGGCACTGAGCCCCTACAGCCGCAATGAGAGCGGCTTTAGTAGGGGCTCGCCTACGCTTCCGCAAGCGCGCGTAAGCGTAGGTCTTAGGAAAATTTAACATTTTCGCGCTTGCCGGAGCGCTAGGGCCGGTCACGTGAGCGGTTCGCCCAATGAGGGCGAACCAGCTCCGTGACGTCACTGGCCCGCCCGCCGACACGCCCCGCTGTCTAATGCCAGGGAAAGCACCCACTTTCCCTCAGCCTCAGCGCGCCTCCGCCCGCAAGCACTATCCATGGACGCGGCCCCTTATGCTTGCCGCATTACACAGCTTTTCAGCACAGCCTGGGTAAAGGTGCATAGCCAGTAAACCTACCCACAGACAGCTGTTTCGACCTTTTGGGTCTCATCAGTGTGAGGCTGGTTATACTGACTTATAATAGATATTATGACTAGATAAAGAAAAGCAGGATTTTGAAGAAAAAAAGCAGGAAATGCTTAAGGGACAACATACAAATAGTAACATTATATGAGTAGCACTCATATAGGGTTTTTGGGTGGGATTGCTTCTTTATTGTTGCAACATGCAGTGTTTGGTGCATAACCTCCATGAGGCTTTTCCAGACGGTGAGCCGTATTTTCTAAGTGATACTAAGCTGTAGGACACTTCACAACCTAATCACGTGGATGAGATCTGAGGGGTCTGTGAGTGTTAATAAAGTGCACTAACCAACCCTACTACGTCTCATTTTGTTTTTTTCAGGTGGGTTGCATATCAGCAGAAACATTTCTGTGGGGAGCAGTATATCCTGGAAAAGGGCAGATACAAGAGTTTTTATGACTGGGGAGGAAACAGTAACACAATTTTGTCTGTAAGACCGGTTTTGCTGGTGAGTTTTTACTGGCGGAGAGTAACATAGAAGGGCAAATACAGTATCAATGTTGTGCTCCAGTTTCCCACGGGTGGAAAATATCACAGTGGTATATATATATATATATATATATATTTTTTTTTTTAATCTGATATTTTGCCCAATACAAAAGAGAGAAAATCGATTACATACCCCCAGCGTCCCCAAGTTTATTTGTTGTTTTTGCTGTCGGGGAATGCAGTGGTACACAGAGGTTATTCCCTTGCTGTTTACGTTATTCACTTATTAGAGTCAAACAGAACTGTTCTGTAAAGAGAATTCACTTTAGTCACATGTGAGTACATAAGCACGAACATCTAGGGCAGTGGTTTCAACCATTTCTTTGTTAGGGGGGGGGTGGGGGGGTTAAAGAATCCTATAATTATATTGTGAAATTCTGAGGAATGTCAACCCCTCTCTAATATTGTGTCTGACATCAATTCATTGTAAGGAACCCCAACCCTCTCTAATAGCGCGTCTGAGATAATATGCATTGTAAGGAACCCCACCCCTCTCTAATAGCGCGTCTGAGATAATATGCATTGTAAGGAACCCCACCCCTCTCTAATAGCGCGTCTGAGATAATATGCATTGTAAGGAACCCCACCCCTCTCTAATAGCGCGTCTGAGATCAGATGTATTGTAAGGAACCCCAACCCTCTCTAATAGTTCTTCTGAGATAAGATGCATTGTAAGGAACCCCACCCCTCTCTAATAGCATGTCTGAGATCATATGCATTGTAAGGAACCCCAACCCTCTCTAATAGCGCGTCTGAGATCAGATGCATTGTAAGGAACCCCAACCCTCTCTAATAGCGCGTCTGAGATCATATGCATTGTAAGGAACCCCAACCCTCTCTAATAGTGCGTCTGAGATCAGATGTATTGTAAGGAACCCCACCCCTCTCTAATAGCGCGTAAACATATTTAAATCGCCTGCGTCATGTGGGGCAATAGGAAACCACAACGGATGACGTTACAACTTCCTATTGGCCTGTGTAACGCAGGAGATTTAAATGCCATTTTGTTTCCCCAGGAGGGGATGCTACCGACGGCACCTTCCCTGGAAAGTATCTCTGGTAGCAGAGGGTCTCCGGAGGTGAAATTAATTTGGTTAAGCTCCGGAGACCACCTGCTTCCTGTCTATGTAAAATAAAGGGCAGGCGGTACTGCTCCTTTAAAACCTGGGGTAGAACTAAAAAAAACATATAGGGATGGGCCTATGCAGTAAGCGCCGGAGGAAAAAAATCGCCGGCCTGTTTAATTCGCCAGTTTTGACAGCGTTGCTATCACGGTATGCAGAAAGCCCAGAATACCTGTGATAATAACATTAGCAAAACTGGCGAGTAGCCGGAGACGTGATGATCACCTCTCTGAAAAGGGCTCATCCGGCGATTTCTTTCTGCTGCAGAGAGAGCCGCCTCTCCCTGCGCAAATCTCGCCCGAGATCAAAAGTTTTTAATAGAAAATGTAATACTAGTGTATTGTAGCAGGGGGTCTCCGTAGCAGAACCTCGTTGATTTGAGGTCCGGGGAACCCCTGCTTCCCGAGATAAAGGCCCCGCTATGGGGTGCCGGTATCTCCTATGCATTATATTCCCACGGTCTCGTGACGCGGGACATTTAAATGCATAGGAGGTACCGGCACCCCATAATGGGCCCTGTATCTCGGGAAGCAAGGGGTCCCTGAACCTCAAATCAACGCGGTTCTGCTCCGGAGAACCCCTGCTACAATACACTAGTATTATAACCAGATAAAAAATTGAACAAAGTTGTTACCGTAGTGGCTATCCGCTATGGTAATGAAGCCTGTTTAATGTCATTTTTATTAATAGTGTGCGGGAGCAGGGGGTCTCCTGGGATGAACCGCATTGATTTCAGCCTCGGGGGCCCCTTGCTTCCCGAGTTACAGGCCCTGGTATGGGGTGCCGGTATCTCCTTCATTAATTAAATCCCCTGGTCACGTGACAGGGATGATTTTAAAATGACGGCAATACCGGCACCCAATGCCACATACCAAGGTCTGTAACTCGGGAAGCAGGGGGTTCCTGAGGCAGAAATCAAAGCGGTTCAGCTCAGGAGACCCCCTGCTCCCGCACACTATTAATAAAAATTACATTAAAGCGGCTTCATTACCTTAGCAAATAGCTGCTAAGGCAATGAAGGGGTTAAGTTGAGGGCAGAGGGGGTGAGTGAAGGGGGTACATGTTCCTTCACTCACCCCCCCTACCCCCAATAAACATTACAATATGTACTACCCACCAATACACAACATACCCACCCCGTGCTCCTGACTTCCTATCAAATCCTGCATCTCACACTCAAGTCTCCTCCTCACTTTTAAAGCTTTACACTCTTCTGCTCCTCCTTACATCTCAGCCCTAATTTCTCGCTATGCACCATCCAGACTCTTGCGTTCTGCTCAAGGATTCCTTCTCTCTACCCACTTTGTATCTAAAGCCCTCTCTCGCCTTAAACCTTTCTCACTGACTGCCCCGCACCTCTGGAATGCCCTTCCCCTCAATACCTGGCTAGCACCCTCTCTATCCACCTTTAAGACCAACCTTAAGACACACTTGCTTAAATAAGCATATGAGTAGCACTGTGGCTAATACTATACACCTGATACATAAAGCTTGGCCCCCTGCAGACGCACTTACCAGAACGCCCTCCTACTGTCTCTGTACGTTCGTCCTACATACCAATTAAATTGTAAGCTTTTCAGAGCAGGGACTCCTCTTCCGAAATGTCACTTTTATGTCTGAAGCACTTATTCCCATGATCTGTTATTTGTATTATTTGTTATTTATATGATCATCACGTGTATTAATTACTACTGTGAAGCGCTATGTACATTAATGGCGCTATATAAATAAAGACATACAATACAATACAATTTACATTATTGTTACAAAATTGACAACACAAGTTGACGTGAAAATGTATTGAATTTCTCTGAAAATCCTCTATATATAATTTATTTTTAAACTACAAACCCAAACTTTTTTACACCCAGCACGTGCAGTCACTGCTGGAATAATACTTGTTTTGTCTCACGTTATTTCAGGAACCCCTTGGAAGAAACGAACCTAAACATTTGGTAGGTGTTTGTTTTATTGATTATAACGAATATTTAACCTTTTGACTACTTGAGGGGCATGTAAAGCTTTATACTGACTGGGTTAATAAGTTAACAATGTTAAAAAGCATAATAAAGATATCATGTGCATGCCAAGTTGTGCAGCATGTGTTATGCAGACTTCACATTTGTTTCTGCTTCATCAAACTGATGTACAGTTAAGAAAATGTGTTTCATTGTTACATGTACATTAATCTACATTATTGTATCTATTTCTAGACATATATTGGTGCTGAATTGGAGCACATTTGATCTAACAATGTTAAATCCTGCATGTAAAGGTGCATTTCTTGTTTGAGAAAACTGTTGGTGATTAAAGCACTGAACGACAAGGGAATCAGACTTTATTTATCAAATGTTTTACCAGGAAGTAATACATTGAGAGTTACCGCTCGTTTTCAAGTATGTCCTGGGCACAGAGTTATGATGACAGATACATGGTTACCAATACACGGTTGCATTTATACATTATGTATAAATACATTACATGAACAGTTATAGATAAAATATGTTATAGGTGTATGTAACAGTTACAGACCAGATTAAAACGCGAGACAGCTTTAGTTTTGAAAGAACTTAGACTGGTGGCGGCTGTGAGAGTCTCGGGTAAATTGTTTCAGTTTTTTTGGTGCACGGTAAGAAAAGGCGGAGAGGCCGGATACTTTGTTGAACCTTGGGACTGTGAACAGTCCATTGGCGTCAGATCTCAGATGATAAGTGCTGCATGTAGAAGGGGTGAGGAGCTTGTTCAGATATGGGGGTAACTTACCCAAGAAGTATTTGAAGGCAAGACAGGAAAGATGAACTTTGCGCCTAGACTCAAGTGATGGCCAATCTAATTCTATGAGCATTTCGCAGTGATGTGTGTTGTACTTACATTGGAGGACATAGTGGCATATTGAATTGTAGAGGGTGTCTAGTTTGCTAAGGTGACTTTGGAGTGCTGTGCCATATACTATAGCCCCATAGTCTATAGTTGATATTAGCATCTGCTGTGCGATGCGCTTTCGGACCAGCGGGCTTAGGGAGGATTTGTTCCTATAAAGTACACCTAGTTTGGCATAGGTTTTGGATGTCAGGGTGTCAATGTGCAGCCCAAATGTTAAATGGGAGTCAAACCATATGCCCAGATATTTTAAACTAGTGACAGGGGCTAGGATAGTATTAGAATTGGTTCTGATCTGAAGCTCCGTCATTGGTAGCTTTAGACGTTTAGCCTTGGTCCCAAATACCATTGTTACAGTCTTGTCAGTGTTTAAAAACAGTTTGTTTTGGGAAATCCAGTTTTCAAGTCTCAAAAAATCAGATTAAAGTATGTGTTCAAGGTCAGAGAGGCTAGGGCTGTGTGCATAAAGGATTGTGTCATCCGCATACATGTGTATTGAAGCTCCCTTACAAGCTGTAGGAAGATCATTACTGAAGACTGAAAAGAGTAGGGGCCCCAGGACAGAGCCTTGCCGGACACCGAAGGCGATCTACAAGGGGATGGAGCTAGAACCCGAGATAGACACATGTTGGGATCTACCCGATAAGTATGAGTTAAACCAGTTTAAAGCATGCTTCCCTATTCCAGAGCACTGACGTTTGTTTAGCAAGATAACATGATCAACAGTATCCAAAGTTTTTGCAAAAATCTAGGAATATTGCATGAGTAAGTTGTCCCAGTTCTATTCCACACTGGATCTCATTGCAAACTTTTAGGAGAGTAGTTACCGTGGAGTGTTTGGGGCGAAAGCCAGATTGCAATTGGCTAGGGAAATTTGGCTTGGCATAGTAATCCCTTAATTGGGACTGAACACATTTTTCCATGACTTTGGATAGTATTGGGAGAAGAGAGATTGGCCTGTAGTTAGATGCAGTGTTTTTGTCGCCACTTTTGAAGATTGGGATAACTGGCAATTTTCGAGGTCTGAGGGATATGGCCTGCAGACAGAATAGAGTTGATTAGGGAAGCAATCTGTTTGGCAATGGTTGGGGCACCAAGATTTAGGGAAACCATGTTAAAAAAAAACAACAAGACTGGATATAGGACAAAACAGAGATCTGGCAAAGATGAGGACAGCAAAAAACTTCAGGTTATAATGTGTACAAACATGTATCATTTATTTTCTAAAATAATGGTAAAAGTTATTTGAATTGTTTTCCAATGCACCAGTCATACTCCCTATTAAATGCTCATCAGTTTATTGATTGCACCTGCAAAATCCCAATGGGACTGCACCTCCCTAGCTCCAGTCACACTTTGCAACATGCACTGGATTTGTAATAAATAAAAACAGACACCTACAGTACTGTATATTTAGGTATGTTTGGAGAGAACCTGGGGTAGAGAGTAGCATTTTCTGCTTGTGCTTGTACAGTACACGTTTGTTACCACCCTGCAGTGTGAAGAGTGGGTGTCCACAGGTTTAAGTTTTAGAGGTGTAGAGTATGTGTTCTGTAAGTGGAAAAAGATTTAGAGATCAAACAAATTTTATTGTTTTATTGCTTCAGTTAGATTTTTCTTTTCTTTGACAAAGCTATTTATTCACCTCTTTTGACTAACGACCCCTAAAAAGGAGGGAGATAACAGGTATAACACAAACTATTGTCTAATTGTTTCTGTTGCATTTACCTCTAGGTAAAAGCATATGGCGACATGAATTTCCAGGGGCAGTGCATGGATTGTTCACAAGAGGTTTCTGAATTCAAATCCTTCACACCCAGCTCTTTTAAGGTTCTAAGAGGATGGTAAGGGTAACATGTGCATTCACACACAACACTCCACCTTTTGTCGTTGTATACTATATATATTATTTTTTATTTCACTCTTCCATTTACGGAAAGACCATTATTATTGTCTTTTATATATCAATGGTGCCAACCTATTCCGCAGTGCAGTACAATGTGGGGGGGAAAGGACAAGAGGTCCCTGCACCCGAGAAACTTGCCATCCCTAATTGTGTCTCAACGGCGGACTATTTTATGGCATTTTCACAGCCTGTTCCTTTTCAAAAGTATTATGTTTTGTTAAGTAATTCATCTATCTTTTGGACACAAAGTATAACGTTTCTGGGGGTTACTTAATAAATGTACCTGCTTGCAAAACATGGGCAAAACACCCCCACTCCCCCCCCCCCAAAAAAAAATATCAAGAAAAAAACATTACCACTGGAACCAATGGGATTTTTTAAATGTGTATAATTCCAGTATAGTATTTTGCTCCAGTTTTGCAAAAACTGGTAAATAAACCCCTCTGATATTGATTCAAATACTTGTAATAATACTGTATGCGTTCCTTTGTCAATTTCATCTATGGCATTGCTCTATTTTGTCTTCAGTTTATCGCCAGTTCTGCTCCCATCATATTACTGAGATAATCATACACACATTGTTTACCAAAGGAAATATTTTTTTTTATTTATATATATATATATATATAAAAAATAATACAATAATAACACGCTGATTTGGTCTTATGTTTTAGTGGTTTATTGACTTGAGATCTATAAAAAAAAAAAATTCTACTGTGCAAAACTGCGGTGATAATTTGCCCTTCTTGAGCCTAATACGTTGGTGTTTTACAGCTGGCTCCTGTGCTACCAAGCAGACTCGTCTGACAATCTGTGTGTGTTAGAAGAGGGGCACTTTCCAGACATGGCCTCGTGCGGCTGTCCAGCAGCTGTGGTCAAATATATGAAGCCAATAGATTATGTAAGAGAGACATTTGTGTATAATATCTTCATGATAATGTAACTATTTCCCATGCTGGGGGGTGTTGGAGCTGCAACTCATTGTTGAAAGGGCTATATTAATATTACTTCGAATGAACTCTTCCTGTGTGCTGCATGCAAACACATGGGTACCTTTGCCTGTTCCTTTTGTCACTTTATTCGCAAGTGTTATGCAGATTCCTATGCAGATTACATTGTTGTTGTTTGATGATTTTTAATCTTACTTCCAAGATGAGAGTGAACTGATTAGATACAAATTGTCTCAAAACTGATTGGGGAGATACATCAATGCAAAGAAGGGGCAAATATGTAGTTTGTTTCCGGGGACTTCTGCGGGACTCGTTGCAGTTTGGGGTTTTGTCGGGGGGCCTCTTACCTTCTCCAGAGTGGCATCTCCTCCTGCTACGTCGCGTAGTCATGGCGTCAGGTGATGCGTCGGCATGGCAACGTGTCGCATGATTGCAGGGGGTGATGCCGGCTCGGGGAGGGAAGGCAAGGGGCACTTACAGAGGACCCGCACTCTCCCCCGGTAATCAGTTTAAAAGTTGTGGGGAAGAGCGCGGGGCTCTGTGCCGTGGCAACGACAGCTCTGCCATCCAGCCGGCCCTTGTTTGTTTTGATGCATCTCTCTATTTTCTGTTTGCATCACATGTACGAAAGTGTTTCTTACACTGGACGCAGAATTTATTGTCAGAACAATCTACGCCACCTCAGACCTGGTAGATTTTTCCCCCACAAATACAATTTTAAAAAGTGACGTAGACTTTGAAATATCTCTTTCTATTCTGTGAGTTATGGAATTCCTCCCAAACGCCTCCTACTGACCCTCTCCAAATCGCAAGCTGACACGCAGCATAAAACTCGATTTCTTAACTCAAGGAGACGTAAGAGGAAAATGACAATTTCCATCAATTCTGCTCGAAATGTGCCTTAATACATCACCCGCATAGTCCATCAGTGCAGTTGTTCAGGCAAATCTTTGTAATGTAATTGGTGATTGCAAAATGCCATTGGCCAGCTAATGATTTGCACTTCTCTAGCTGCAGACTCCTCCTGCAATGAAGAATTAAAGCGATGAGTTTCATTCAGTGGCATAGCAAGGCATGCGCAGGCTGCCGGGCAAAATGTTTGTATTGCATTTGGCCTCACATGCGCGACCAGCACTTGCCTACTGTGCATGTGCGACCGGCACTTTCCTACTGCGCATGCGCGAACGGCACTTTCCTACTGGGCATGCGCGACCGGCACTTTCCTACTGCGCATGTGCGACCTGCACTTTCCTACTGCGCATGTGCGACCTGCACTTTCCTACTGCGCATGCGCGACCGGCACTTTCCTACTGCGCATGTGCGACCTGCACTTTCCTACTGCGCATGCGCGACCGGCACTTTCCTACTGCGCATGCGCGACCGGCACTTTCCTACTGCGCATGCGCGACCGGCACTTTCCTACTGCGCATGCTTGCAGATATAAAGCAAAAAAATAACTGGTAAAAATAAAACTTTCAGAAAAATGCACTGTATCGATGAGCTGCTTTACTAAAATCTCTGCAGGGCCAATCTCTGTCTAGATCAGTGGTTTCCAACATTTTTTTTGGTTAAGGAACCCTATAAATTATATCGTGATCTTCTGCAAAACCTGAACTCTCTTATAGCGTCTGAGATCAGATACATTGTAAGGAACCCCAACCCTCTCTAATAGCACGTAGGAAGATGGGGTTAGGGGTTACTTTGTAAAAAAAAAGTTGTGGTGAAAATGAAATGCGAGAGATGGATCCGCACAAGGTGTATTAACAGCTTATGTTCATTTTCATTTTTGTGGGGATCACTGCATCCCCTTGTTCTTTTCCCGGCATAGTTTATTGTAACCCCTTCACTGTCAGAGGGCAGCAAGGGATTAAAGACTGGGAGCATAAATCTGACCACAGTGGTTGGATGATTAAACACTTTAAATTGGCCATTTGTTCACTTTTGTCACTGGGGGTGGACTGCAGTTCTAAAGTTAATTTATTGATAATGGGAGAATTTGTCATTACTGCGTATGACTACAATGTAGGTACATTTATAATTGTCCGTCCTATCGCAATACCTGCAGTGTTCATTATCTGAGAAACAAAAGCATATACAAATGTACTAATGTATTAATGTTCCTTCAATTTCCATCATTTCCCCTTCCCTGTAACATGCAGTTATGAAGTGAATTTCTAATTTGTGCCGTTCTTTACAAAACACACTGGGAGTTAGATATTCAATGAAGTGCGGCAGTTCACTGAAATCAATCGGAGTTTCCGTGCGGTGGTACCGAGTCAGAACTATCACACTTCATTGAATAAGCCCCATTGGCTCATACTGCTATATGCTGCTGTCTTAGTGGTGGTGCTTGTTATCTTATGGGTGTATCTATCTGTCATTACCGCTAGGTCTTTGCTGAACCCTCCGTCAGTCTGTTTGCTCTGGATTCATGTGAGGGGAGAGAACTGCATTTTGAAGACGCTGTAAATTCTGTTCTCAGCAAGGACCTTCACTTCTATACCCAGTCCGTGCGGGTAACAAGAGGGCTGTAAGTATCACCGAATCTATTGTCATGTGTCAAAATATCATTTTAAGGGATTCCTTATATATGTTAATTCACTATTATTTTGTATGCATAGTACAGACTGATATAGATAAAAAATATTAGATACTTTTAATCTGACCTGTGGATGTCATCCTATTGAAAGTCCAGTCTAGCCAATCGTGGGGTAAGAAAGACATGTGCATATGTATACATCCTTTCCCATGGATTTTAATGAGTATGTCTTTATTCCGGCTGTTTTGAGGCCTTTCAGTGTGAACATAGAAATATCTTTGTCTGGATATAAACACACACTGTTGTGTAGGAGTGTTTGAGAAATATGGGCGCACCATCTGGCTGACATAACTTTGTGTCACAACGGATTGGGGAGGGGTTTTGGGGAAGTTAGGGGAGGGGGTTCTTAGAGCAAAAGTATAATGAAATATCTTAAAGTTTGCGATAATACAATGGAGCAGAGTGGCCTCAATTCAATCCGGCACGCCCGAGCTGGCGTCGACTTCTTGCACTTAGCACCCAATATTATTAATACATTGAAGTAACAAGCTTCATACATTGGAAGCAGGAACATATTGAAGCACATTTTCTCCAGTGTTTATATTGCCACGTTTGTCTTAGTATTGCACTCATACAAACAGATATGTGTAATTTATCATGGTCTCCCAGCTGTGAAATCGAGATAATATTGAAAAAAAAATATCACATTTATTAAAGTTTAAAAAAATCCCATTATAGTGCGAGCCTCAGCCTCCAGTGCATGGTTTTGAGATGGTCAGGAGGACAAGTGACGCACATATTATAATGGAGTGTATCAAATTCTGCATACATTTTTTTTCTATGGTTAGTATTGGGGAAAATATCTGCTAGACTTGAGTTGGAGTAAACTGGCCTTGATGACAATCGGCATTAAATGCAGAAAATATATTTTTATACATTTTTATACATTTAATGCTGCCGTAGCAAATGCTGCAGTTCATCAAAATGAAATGTTCTGTCTTTATACTTCTCACCTAGTGTTATTTATGCAGAATTGCCATAGTACGTGGGTAGTCCTTTTTTGTACCTGTTATGTAGCTAGTCTCGGATAGTGTTGTTCCTTTAAAGTATTTATCATGCTTACAGAGATTGTGTAACACTGCATGTTTTCAGCTTTTAAAGATCTTTTGATCATCTTTTCCTTGTGACATACTTATAAAAGTGCAATTGCTAAATACGCCAACAACAGTCTTTACCAGCTTCAAATTATACACGTTAAACAATCCTATCTCTGGTATTTGAACAAATGCCTTTGTTTGCACATTCTTTTTACGTCAATCATTAAGATTAGATTCCGGATCTGCTTGTGAACACGGGTGCATTTTCAGGATTTTTGCTAGGGAGGAACCTGTTTAATTTAATTCAGGATTTGCCCAATGTCTTTACCTTTTGTATAAACAGAGGAGCTATCGCTGCATTGCATTATCCTGGCAGGGAGATTATAAGACCATGGGATACAATGGCTTGCCTGTTTTGCATAGAAATGTGGGAACAAATGCATAATCATGAATACCTGCGAATACCAAACAAGAATAAACTAATGTATTCTAATACCACGATCCGGGGACTGGTAACAGGAGATATGCTACAGTGTGTATGTCCAATTCTATACCCTCAGTTAATGATTTGATTAGAGTGACATGGGAGCTGAGATTTTACTCTATGTATAAGTACAAATAAAACTTGTACAAACAAAATGCAACTGTGTATCCCCAACTGCTATCATTATTTATTTTAATATACAATAGTCTATGGTTAACTTTATTGCATGCAATCAGAATGTAAGCAGGCAGCCATCAACTTTAAGAAACACAAAAACTCTCAGTTGTTTAATGTATGTTAAATCAAATGTACCTTCATCAGGTGTGTAGGTTTGGGTGAGTATTGGATAGCCAGACTATATATTCATTTAAAAAAAAAAAGAGAGAGAGAGACTGTTGTTTTACGCTCCTCCGTTTCTTACTTCCGCAAAACATTACGTTTGACCTATTAATCACATTTCGTGCATTCCTTACAAGATTTAAGTGTTTAAGCCTTTAAGGCTCAAAATGTATTTTCTATTTATGAAAATTCCGCCGTAGAATGCAAAACGGACGTAATACAGTACCAGGCCAAAACTCTGCAGGGGAGGCACGTGTTCATATCACTATGAATTACAGCAGAACTGTGTCATTCTTTGGGGATATAGGTACAATGGCGAGAAAAGTTTGTGAACCACTTAGGATTTTCACATATTTCAAACCTAAAATGGTATTAGATCTTCATCTATGTTCTAATAATAGATATAGATAACCTGATCAAACAAATGACATAAAAACATGATAATTGTTCAACATTTATTTATCCACAAATGATTAAACATTCAATACATTGAACATTCCATGTGTGAAAAAGTATGTGAATCTTTAGATTCAGTAATCTGCAGCAATGACTTAAACTAAGCGTTTCCTGTAACTGCTGGTCAGTCTCATCAGTTTTGAGGAATTTTGGCCCATTCCTTCTTACAGAACTGCTTCAACTCAGTGGCATTTGAGGGCTTCCTTGCATGAACAGCTCACTTCAGGTCCTGCCACAACATTTCGATGGTTTTTAGGTCCAGACTTTTACAAGGCCATCCTAAAATGCGGAATTACTTCTTCTGCAGCCATTCTTTTGTAGAGCTGCTTATATGTTTAGGATCATTGTCTTGCTGCATGATCCACTTTCGCTTCAGCTTCAGCTCACAGATGGATGACCTGACATTCTTCTCTAGAATCTTCTAATACAATGCAGAATTCATAGATGTGTCAATGATAGCAAGCCGTCCAGGTCCTGAGGCAACAATGCAACCCCAAACCATCACACTCCCACCGCCCTGATTGATGGTTGGGATGAAGTTCTTCTGTTCGAACACAGTTTTTGACTTGTGCCAAACATAACATGTCTCATTAAGGCCAAAAAGCTCTACCTTTGACTCATCAGTCCAGAGAACATTGTTCCAGAAGTCTTGTGGATCATCTATGTGCTCTTTGGCAAACTTCAGATGGCAGCAGTGGTCTTTTTAGAGAGCAGTGGATTCCTCCTGGCTATCCTTCTATGAACACCATTTTTGTTCAGTCTTTTTCTGATAGTTGAGTCATTAGCATTCACATTACCCAAGGCGAGAGTGGCCTGCAGATCCTCGAATGTTACTGTAGGAGGACCACTCCTGGGTAGAGTGACTGTGGTGTTGAACTTTCTCCATTTGTCTGACAGTGGATTGGAGGAGCTCCAAATACTTAGAAATTGTTTTGTAACCCTTTCTAGACTGAGCATCAACAACTGCTTCTCTGAGGTGCTACCGGCACCCCCTTCCTAGATAAGTATCTCCGGTAACAGGGCGTCTCCAGAGCTGAAATCACTGCAGTTCAGATCTGGAGGCGCCTGCTTCAAACTTAATAAAAAACTACAAACAAGAAGTGTCCCCAAGAGTGGTGCTTGTAAAGTGGAACCATCCCTTAAAATGAGATTGCTCCTTTATCAGCTCTCACCTGTCATTTTCATATAGAGATTTAAACACAGAGATTGATGCCAGACCATTCATTAAATAGCGCTTCAGTGCTCGGACTCCTCAGCCACAACATCCACAAATATTGGCATCAGGCCAATGCTTCTCCACATCACTGGATCATTGTAGCACACAAAAATATTTCAGTTGCCAAAATCTCAATGCAATCATGCAGTTTGAAAAAGAACACAGACAGCGCATATAACAACATCAAAATACAGGCAGTCCTCGTTCTACAACGCTTTGTTTTACAACAAATGGCTTATCCAACGCTATGCAATACATACCTATGTTTATTTTTACAACGCCAAAACGGCTTATCCAACGCTCTTACGACGCTTTGCAACGTTGTTTATGTGTATGTGTGTTTATATATATATATATACACAGATACACATAAACAACGTTGCAAAGCGTCGTAAGAACATATAATATTATATTATACAATATAATATTATATTATACTATATAATATATTATTTATTATGTTATATTATATATATAATACAGTATATACACTATATAATTTATGTGTGTGCTGCATATCTTATTGCCTGCGTAAAATATTTGGTGTATTTTAGTGTTAAAAATGCCTTCAGGAATGGAACCTTTCATTTAAACAGTGTTCCTATGGGAAACCGTGTTTCGCTTTACAACGTTTCGCTATCCAACGCCATTTTGAGTAACGCATTGTGTCGGATAACCGAGGACTACCTGTAATACAATAATAATAGTGATCTATATTAATAAATCCTATGTAGGGGATTAAGCCTTCGTGCCTTCTACTTCCTGGTGACTTAAAGCAGCAGAACATGAAGCACTGTGCACGGTCATTTTGTAACATTATTATTACAGGATTGAAGCAGGGGGTCTTCGGAGCTGAACTGCATTCATTTTCTGCTCCGGGCACCTTCTGCTTCCAGAGATACTTCCCTCTGTAGCGGTATCGATATCTGCAGCCAGGGAACTGTGTGTCTAACAAAATGGCTGAGTTTAAATGTCCCTCGGGCCAATGGGAAGCCGTGATGTCATCCCTTGCGGCTTCCTCTTGGCCTGCGTGACCTGGACATTTAAACGCCACACAGATACCGGCGCCCCCTACGGAAGTAAGTATCTCTGGAAGCAGGGGGTCCCCGGAGATAAATGAACACTGTCCAGCTCCGGAGACCCCCCTGCTGCTTTAAATCACTCAAAATAACAATGTTATACAAAATACAACAGCTTCTTGTGCAGTTGTGTTTAAAAGACAAATCAGGCACATTTGAATCTACATATAAATATAACCATTTACAATTTAAATAAAGTAATTTTATTGCTAACAGCCTAGTTTAAGACTTTCTTTGAATATGTTTGTGATGGGAAACCTAGCTGTAGATGTCATGCCAGCTTTGTGCCATCTGGAGAAAGATCATATGTCTCACTTGACATCAGGTTTTAAAAGTCACATTGTCGTTGTTCAGATGGAAGGGATTCAGTGCGGTTGTAATTCTGCACTTTATACAGTGTTGGGCACATTTGCAGTTCTGAGCAAATACATATCGGATTAGTATTGGAAACTCTCAAGCATTGACATCATTGTGAGGGTTTGCTTAAGTAATTTTTTTATAGCAGTACAGCAGAACTTCTGTAGTGTGTTTACCACCAGGTAAGTAAAATTGTGTTTAGCGACAAATAAAACATTAGTGGAGCAGCAGTAATTACAGCGACAAGCAGTGCTCGTCCAATATGTTATATCCCACAGTAACCAACCACTACCAAAAAGAACTTCGTTGTCACTGATGTGGGTTATAGAGCAGCAGCAGCAGGAGGCACATATGGTATGTAAGGCTTTGTCCATAGTAGAACATGCGAGCTTCCGCGCTCCTTGGCGCAGCTCCAGTGACCCGGCAACTCGCGGGAAATACAAACTTGTTTGTATTGCGAAGTGCCGTTCTCCCTGTAGCGCATGTGCACGCGCGCACTATGCGCATATACATTGGCGTCATAGTGTTTGTTTCGGCGCAAGCTACGTAGCTTGCACTGTATCCAGCACTATCGACGCAGCCTAAGGAGGAGAAGCTTTGTGAACTAAAAGTTATTAGTGCAAGTTTATTTTGCACTGAACATTGAATGTTGCATAAGTAATGCATTATGTAGCATTGTGGTTTGCCTAGAAGAGTTATCAGTCTTTGTAAGATCTTCACCTGGCAGTTTTTCACCTCCGTTATTAATTTTGTCCGTGAAAGTTTTACTTTTAGACATATAATCCATTAAAGCCGCTGTACATCATAAACTCATCTCAAAGTGAAGATACGCAGAATTTACACATTTTATTTAAAAAAAAAAAAACGTCTTGTCTACTGTGAGATTTTGTATCACAAATTGTCCTGTAAAATGACAATCGCGTAATACTCTGATTATGATTACTCCAAGGTAGTGACTGTTGAGGGAATAAAAAAACATATCTCACAAAAATAAATACTGTATTTCATTATGTTTGTATATTTGTCAGCATACTGTAGTGTTCTATTGGGCAAACTAGATTTTTTGCGTCACTGGATGAGTATTGAACCAATACAAAAGTACTTCTGTAAAAGGGACCTTTGAGATCTAAAGCTTCTCTACCATAATATCCATCCGTCTATCTGAACAAGCTCGTCACCCCCACCACATGCAGTGCTTATCATCTGAGATCTGACTCCAAAAGACTGTTCATGGTCCCAAGGTTCTACAAAGTATCCGGCCTCTCCGCCTTCTCTTACCGTGCACCTCAAAACTGGAACAATCGACCAGAGACTCTCACAGCCGCCACCAGTCTAAGTTCTTTCAAAACTAAAGCGGTCTCACATTTTAATCTGGTCTGTAACTGTTACCAACACCTCTAACATATATTATCTATAACTGTTCATGCAATGTCTTTCTATATACTGTATAACCCTGTTCACTTAATGTAACCATGTATTTGTAACCATGTATCTGTTATCATAACTCTGTGCCCAGGACATACTTGAAAACGAGCAGTAACTCTCAATGTATTATTTCCTTGTAAAACATTTTATAAATAAATAAATACATAAATTATGTCTTTTCAATAAAAGGCTTATACTTGTAAAATAAAAAATATAATTTCATTGAGATGGAATGTAACCTTCTGGCAAAAAATGCTGTAAGGTCACTTATAGACAACCCTACATGAATAATGGGGGAGGTACACGTAGTACTGTTTTCAGTTTTCAGGTATGAAAAGCGCCTAGAGAATGGCATGCACTATGTAGACAGGCGACATGCAGTTGCTAACTTTGTATTCAAGCTTTGAAATGAGCCCGTTGATAAATGTGATTACACTGTTCTACCTGCCGGAGCTGCTGTACCTGTCATAAAACAGTCACTCATCACATTAAAACAGATGCCATAGATAGAATGTAGGTACACTGGTTTCCAATTAGCTATGTGCTTTGTTGCTTGGGGGTATTGTAAAACATTCCAGAAGCAAAGGATTTTAAACGAGCCATTTCACCAGAGCAGAAGTGTGTGTTATTCTAGGAAAGAATGTGCGTATATGATTAAGTGATTATAACAACTTTTTATTTCCAGAGCCCTTTTACATTTTTAGGTGAGTGATTAAAAATGCAGCCACCCCATGGGGTGGATTCCTGCTAGATGGCTACGGGTGCTCTAGCCGGCATGGCAGCTTTCAAGAGGGGGAAAGACGATAGTTTACAAGACATACCTGTGAATTTATCCTGCCAATCCCCAATTGTACAGTAAAATGCTTTCCCATCAAAGTCTATTACTGGGATAAGAGCACACTGCACACATCCATGGCCCCCACAATGCTTTGCTATTGAAGACTGAAATCAGAACTGGACTATATAAATGACCCAGGGAGTTGGCTACACTGTGGGAGTAACTCGCACAAACCACACTGCTGTGTAAACTATACTGACTGTGCAACTGCACACAGTATGTTCATTTCACTCAATACATATCACTAGTAAATTCATCCATATTTATTAAGCTGTCAGGGAGCCATAAGGTGCATTATGGCTTATAACCACAGAGTAAATATGGCCGGTAGAGCTTGAATTCTCCATTTCTCTTCATTCTGAAAAAGGCCTATAGGACCTGTAGCAGGTGGGAGTCTGTGCTCCCATACCGTTCATCTCCAGTGTAATTCTAATGTTGTCCATGTAAGTGTTTCCAACGATGCAATGTTAGCTAATGCTACATGTATTGCCCTCTATTTACATGCCTCTATTTTTTTACCATGACAAATGCTACATACAGCTACCAACAACATCCATTATGTACTTAAAATGACCTTAAAGGATGAGTTCCCCCCTAGATGGCCACGTTAATGTCGGCTCCGGGGACCCCCTGCTTCCCGGGATAGTAACGTGAGACGATAAGTATCCCGCGGGCCAATAGGAAGCCGCAATGTCATTTGCTGCGGCCCGCGTGAAGCAGCGGATTTAAACCTCCATGAAGTACCGGCGGCTCCTTCTCTTGTATTTCGGGAGCAGGGGTTTCCCTGGAGTGGAAATGAACGTGGTTCAGAACCGGGGACCCCCCTGCTTGCGACCTATGCTGAAAAAAGGGCCTGTTACTTAGAATGCTGCTTTAAAACCAGTGATTTCTGTTCAGTTTACTCATAAACCTTTGTATCAGTGCAATATGGAATCTTTATTCAGTGAAGACTTACACAGGCCAACAGGTTTGAAGCTGAGCGCCTATGGTCACATACAGTAGGATTAAAGTATCTCCCCATAATTACATGCCTGAGGCATAACGTTGTGTTCAGTACATGCTAAGAAACTGATTACTTTTGAACTCGAAAATAAGGCTACTCACAATGCAGCTATAATGCTACTTTTTTTCTAAAGTACACCTGCAAAGACAAAAATTGCATCAACGTGCCTCACACAGGCTCTTAACTATCACAGAGTTTTTTTTTTACCTAAAGTGTGATATCCATTACTGCTCAATAATGGACATTTTCTGGAATAGCTATTAACAAACGATAATTGCCATCTCACTTTAGTGAATATGCTCCATTTCACTACACTACAAATCATTAACACACCATTAAATGTTAATGGCCATTAACAGTGTGGTAACAGTTTTTGAGCTTTATTAATAGACACCATATTTGTAGATGTCAAGATTCCCCGGGTCATCGGTATCTAGGCAAAAGTGGTGCAAACATAGAGCATAAAATCTGCATCCTATGTAGCAAAGTAAATGCTTTACAATTAAAATCCATAGGATTTTTGTTCTTTGATACATCTGGTTTTGCCTTAATACCCATCGCCCTTATTAAGCTGTGCAACCTGTTTTCCTATGCACTTACAGCTTTGTAAATCACGATCAGGGGTGTGTCACTTTTTGGTTCCTCCATTCATGGGAATAGCCCTGAAGTTGCACAGCGCTTAATTGAACAGCTTTTATTGCCAGGTCCAGCTTACTATACTGGTCAACTTCCCATTTCCACGATTTCCCCCTATGTGTGATGATTTCTAAGTAATTCAGGTTGTCATTATACATTTACAATCATACACTACATCCTACTATTTGACTTATCAACCTGTCGACGTGCTTCCCGATTCCTTTATTGATGTTTCTTCCCATGTGTTTGCATACAGGTGGATTGCATATGAAGGGGCTAATTTCTTAGGAAGACAGAAGCTGCTGGAGGCCGGGGAAATCTTAAACTGGGCACAATTCAGTGGCTGGAAGGCCATTGGCTCACTGCGTCCTGTAAAGCAGGTAAAACAAATCACGAAGTGTCCAGATAATAAGATTAATTGTGACGGCAGACCTCTTATAAGCTTAAGGGAAAAGCTATGTCTTTAATTCTGTAAATGTGGAAGACGTGCAGGTTGATCAGATTTTTTTAATTTAAATAAATACAATAGGTAGCTGAGCCTTGTCCTAGGATTTCTGCCTTATAAATAATACACTAGCAAATCACATTTGCCCTTGTGCAATATCTGTAGATAAAGTGCTCTGGCCAAATCTGTTGGTTCTATTAATTACATTGCAGAGATCTGGGACAAATTGCCTGTATTTGACAACCTGCAAAATTAGAGTTGTTGGCAGTTTCTATGCATAGTTATACGGGTACCGCTAACATATATGGGTGTATACAGTAGTTGTAAGACTAATGGGAGAGCTGTCTTTTGTTTATTTGTGGCAGGTAATAAATAATGATATTCTAGACCGCATATAACAGTCATCCCACCCCCCCACCCCCTCCCCCAGCCTGCTGTATATTTCAGGATTAAGAATCAACACAAAAAACAATACTTGACAGTAACTGGAAAACTGACAGATGCAAGAGCAACATCTGTTGGTATGTCTTCAAGCACCGGCCAGAGCACTCAAATCTGGTATTTCTGCCGGGGACTTATAAAATCCAAGGTAATCTCTATTTAAAACTGTCAAATGGTTAAAAAATGAACTTCAATAAAATAAAGTCCTTATTCGTCTTCCAGTCCTTTATTTTAAATCCTAAATAGATTAAGAATGATTGCATCATCCATAGAAACACAGGGCATAGTCCTAGTTTGTTTTATGAAGAAATGACGCTGTGGTTGAGACATCACTTTGTCACTTTATCTAGTATAGATAATAATAATGTGTCGGTCACAGTGATGTAGCAGGCGTTATTGCACCGGTAACCCAATGCTGCCGCGTTATTTAACAGTAGTGCTTTTGATAACACGTTATTTAACGTGTTGTTTTGTGCGTTAACTTGCATTAACTGGGGTAATAACGCCTGCTAGATTATATAATATTATTAATCTCACTACTGATCTATTGAAACATAGTGTCCGCATACACTGGGCATCTTTAGTTGTACTATTTTAAAATATTTAAATATGCCTAAGATATTTGGGCTAGCTACATTAATTATTCTGTGTGTTCATATGAAGCAAAACCTTGTGCTTAACATAATCACATTTTTGTTCTTGCTGTATGTGTCTTTCAGGCCCGTGATTCATGTTTGGATGTCATAGGAGGCAAAAATATACCTGGGTCAAAAGTGTCACTGTGGACAGAGCATGGAAAACCGAGGCAGAAATGGAGTATCAGTAAAGATGGAACAATTACTTCATACATACATAATGAACTGGTTCTAGATCTTAAAGGTAAGATAATACAAGGAAGAGAAGAGTGTGTGCGCTGTTCCCAAAGAACGTCTAGTGATATCCCAAAAATGACTGTTCCTCCTGCAGCTCGATATACTCCCGTGATCAGCGGGGCCAAATATAGCATACATACAAAAAAAAAAAAATAGAGCGCAAAAAGGAAATATATATATATATATATATATATATATATATATATATATATATATATATATATATAGCAGAAAATAGCCGTGTTAGTCCAGTTGCGATAGTGCAGAATAAATGAGTTCTTCAGTATTAGGTGATACCTTTTTTATTGGACTAACAATTTATGTGTATATATATATATATTTAAAACCAGAGACATAACATAAAACACAGACAAAGCTCAGTGCACATCCAGAAAAACTTATATACGGTACAGTGCCTAAATATACATGTATAAATAACTAATAAATAAAATGGTCTTTTAGTTTAACATTTTGGCCAAATTGTTGTAAGCCCTTGAGCCAAACTTCACGGCAGACCACGTTTCAAGGGTCCCTACACTAATATAAATTCTTAATAACCTGTGCATTGCCAGGAAGAATGATTTATAATAAATCTGTCAATTGGGGGTTCAATTTGAGCTTGTAGGTGTTCTGTATGTTATATATATATATATATATATATATATATTAATAAAAATTTATGTAGAAAATAAACAAGTTATAAACTTACATACAGTATGCAATCAGGTCATAATAAATGCTCCATCCCACATGGGCGAGTAAAGGCCCAGCCGGATAGAAGGGGAATAAATTAAATTGTCCCACAGTCCCAGGCAAAGTCCTAGATCGGAAGTGAGGGAAAACCCCAAGCCGGTAACAGCCGGTGAAAGCGTGATGACCTAGACCTCAAAGATGACCTAGACATTAGGGGCCGAAGAAGCATCATTTGACGTGAAACGCGTTGAGGTCCCAGTCAGCACGTTTTTTTGCTACCACAGACGCTGTGACGGCAGACGCCTGACGTGTACATCCTCCCAACCTCCAAGCAGCTCAGACACTGTTACTGGCTTGGGGTTTTCCCTCACTTACGATCTAGGACTTTGCCTGGGACTGTGGGACTATTTCAGTTATACCCCTACTATCCGGCTGGGCCTTTACCCGCCCGTGTGGGGTGGAGCATTTATTATGACCTGATTGCTTATGTGTTACGCCGATGCTCGCCACAAACCGGGACCGGACCGCGGGCTGAGGTGGGGTTATATAATCACCGACCTTAGTCCGCGCAGACTGATCCGGAGTGCACAGTTCGTAGTCGTACATCGCAGTGTCAGGATTGGAGAAGGCAGCATCGTCGTTATTGAAGCCAAAGTCGGTGTAGGAGAATACAGGACAATCAATGGCCGAAGCAGGGTCGGGATAGGAGCAAGGAATCGGCAACAGGCAGACAGGAGTTCCCCGCTTCAGCTTAGGAGCGTGAGCGCGGGAGTGGCCTCTGCGCGAGGAGCGTGCTCGGCCCATGGCGCCGGTCTCGGCAGGGGGAGACAGCAGGCTAGCCGAAGTACACCGCGGGGCAGCATCGGGGAAACCAACGCTTCAGCACAGAAGTCCAAGACAGGTCACTGCATAGAGATTAGCAGCAGACCTCAGGAAACGAAGGGTAACCACTGCTAGGGGGGAATGCAGCAGGTACCAGTGCTGGCTAAACAACGCTTCAGCACAGGAGACAGGAACAGGCCTCTGGATACTCAGGAACTAGGGAGGTTAGAACACTAGGAGAGGCCTGGGCGGTTTGTGGCAGAGACAGTAACGTCCAAGGTAGGATTTTATGCTCGGCACTGATTCAGAGCCAAAGCCCAACATATAAAGGGCGGAGATCCAATCACAGGGGAAGGGTGTGTGAGCATTCCTCCAATGATGGAGCGCAGGGCAGAAGCTGCAATGAGAGGCAGCACATGTGCCATTGATTGCCAGAGGAAGCTTTTGCAACTGCAGAAGTCTGCAAAAGCTATAATCAAAGCCAGGAGCGGATTCCTTACAATATGTAAGTTTTTAACTTGTTTATTTTATACATACATTTTTATTAATATATATATATTGATTGTGCTTTCCTTTTTGCGCTCTATTTTACTTTTTTTGTTAGATAATTCAAGGTAATTATTGGTAGACGTTTGCTGTAAATGGTGTGTTTGCTCACCAAACAGCATTCAATATTTAATCCTGTGACAAGAATGTATTTTTCTGTACTACTGTTGTGTATCTGTAGAACTAGGGAAAGATTTCAAAATATTTACTAAGTAAGGATGTATTCACGCAACAAAATTCTCTATTTTCTTTATTATCTTTAATTGTTTGTCATCTTCCCCTTCTAATTTTATCTTGTTATAGATCAGGATTGCATTGTGAGTTTAAAATAACGTTGTAAGAAGTAAATAACATTATATTTATGGGTCAACAAATTGTACAAAAAATAAATTTACATTTAATTTAAATTTTAATTTTCAGTGGAATTAATGACAATGGCTATAAAGATTTTCTAATCTGGAACTGTCACGGTTCAGGATTTGTAGTAATCCTTATAGTTTTATTTATTGTTACTTAGTCTGCCACTAAACTGAAAGTGGCCAAGCCAGCTGTATCTTAAATGATTACATGCAATGTTATTATTTTTTATCGCTATAAATTGTGATCTCTTCTGCTGCAGTGATGTCACTAATATCTAACAGGAATGGCCTATGTTTATTTGGGTTTTTTTTTTTTAGGAGGAACGTACTATGATCAAAACCACATAGTAGTAAATCAAGTCCGGGAAGGAGAACTCACACAGAAATGGGACATTGAAATACTGTGAATAGGCAACGCTGAGGTGAAGACTAGAAGAGCACAATCTCCATGTTATGAATACAGAACGTTCGGGGAAAAATAAATCTACTGAAGTCCTATCCCACTGGAATGCTACTCCATAAACCTGCTATGCAGCTGCTTAAGAAAGTGGATTTAAACATGCTTACGAATGTAATTTTATGCATTTGAAAGCTTAAAGGCAAAAACCACGTTTGTTGGTTTTAGTTGTCGCCGGTCAAAGAAGCACCGTACCGTGCCAGAAAAATGTCAAGCGTAGTCTATGTTATATTATCATAATCCCATGTGATCGTCTTGTTAAAGTGACTTATACCACACAGTACTCTGAAGGTCATGTTTTGGAACAGCTGAGCTGACACACTGTTACATGTTACCTGATTGATTTCTGTGTACATCTCTTCACTCTCTCTTTGTTTTTTATTTTAAGCTCCGTGATGAATAAACCCCATGCAAACCAAAGGCACATTAACTCAAAATAATATAAAACAATCTTTATGACATATATATATATATATATATATATATATATATATATATATATAATCTACTGTATGTAGAGGCTTGCAACCGTAGTACATGGAAAACCATTGGGGAGGCCTACATCCAGCAATGTACCTGAAAGCTACCTCAGAAATTGGACATGTGATTTTAACTTGAGTGTGGTGTGGGGGAGGAAAAAAAAGCATAGTTGAGACAGGCATCTTATATCCGGTCAGCATAATATGCTATATATGTTGTGTTTTCTCAGTGCCTTTTTTTGGCATTTCCATTAAAAGCGAAGTGATTTAGCCACCCCAAAAAGGCTGTGGTTATTCAGCATATTTGATCATCTTTGTAGCAGAAATAAGTGAGAATGCAGCTGCAATGCTACGACACGCCACCACTCTTAACATGTTGTACTAGAGTATGCTGCTGGGCAGTAACAGCAAACTGGTTAATGCGTATTACCATACTGCTACAAAGAGCTGGCATTTGCTTTCCAAAGATTATTTAAAAGGTTCGGATTGCATTAGGTGCAACCACTCGTGATTAAAAAAAAAAAATAGCACAACTGTTTCTCTTTTCCAAAAAAAATGAATCTTAAATGTTTCCCAAAAATTACAAGGCAAAAGGAAAGCACGTCTGATTTACAAGCTTTTGAAATTTCATTCAAAAATGAATTATCAGTAGGTAACAGGGTTTCTACAGTATGCCTAGAACACAAGCCATCAAAAGATACCTGTACTGGAGGTCAGGAAAGCTGCATTCATAGGGCCACACACATGGATTTCTTCCAAAGATGTATGGGAGCAATGAATTTTTGGAGAGTTTTAGATGTTGGGGGAAAAAAATGCAGATTTTAGGAAAGTTTACTCATTTATACTGATTGGATCTGTGTACTCAAGCTGCAACTCTAATATAGCCTAACCTCTTCAGTGCCACAGGCCAGAAACACATTGTTAAGCAAAACATTACAGGTCCCTCCGCCACGAAAAGTGCTATAAAGAAATGCTTCTCAAAACCGTGTCGCATAAATTAGCTATATATTATAAACAATGTATCCAATCTTAAAAACTGTTTTACTGCCTATTGCATAGATACATTAATATACTGACTCACATTCACTTACACTAATAGCAGCAGGAGTTTCAGCTAATATCTCTTATGAAATGGCTATGATATCAATCTAAAAGGAATTTGTTAACCCCCCCCCCCCCCCCTGCTTTCTGAGATCACTGTATAAACTTCTTGATGTCCCTAAAAACTTCCATTAAAGGTAGGCAGAGCAGACGGAATACTTTGTTCCATACCCATGGACAATATGTGCTGGAACCAAAACTAAGAGCACTGCTGGCTTCTCTTATACTAGAGAGCAAGGAAACAGCTGACTGGCAATCTAGTCTATGGATTCTGGGCCTCCAGACAGTGCATTCCCAGCTTGTAAAATTGGCTTCCAATGTCGAGCTATGTGTGTGGCTTATGGCTCTGAGTATTACAGCTCACTCAGGGGTGTACGGCTTACCCTTAAATATACTGAATATGCAAGCTATTCCATTTAAGTAAACCCGTACTGCTGTCTTCAATGTTTGATATGAAGTTGAACTGCGTAATAGGACAATCATCGTGGATCCTTCACACTAAGAGATCTCATTTAAGAGTGTTTCAGAAGGTGTAGAAGCATCTCGCAGATTATGAAGGACACTGGCAGCTTTATTAACCATTATTTCCAGCTTGTAAAATATAATTTTTTTTTATAAAAAGAGGACACTTTTTTATTTTATTTTTAAAGCTTGGTGCACGGTCAATTGTAGAAATAATGTCCTGACACACACGTACATTTTCTGCCTACAGTATTGTGGAGAGGAGGATCATACCGTTCAACATGTGTACTTATTACAGCACCGTCCTGACTGTGCTGTTGTAACGAGGTAACAGGCACCAAATTGATGTTGCTGTTTATTTTAACTTTTTCTTTCTAGTGTTTTCAATCAAACCAGGAGACGCCTGTACAATATTGCATCCTGGTTGCATAAAACCACCCTGACTACAATAATTTACATTGCACGCATACTACATCCATTCCTTGTTTCAGCTGAAAAGTTCCTTCATAATTAAAATCCAGGGCAGAGCCTCAGTGATATTATTCCATGTCAGCCACTTGTAATGGCCAACCTGCGGAAGCTCCTATGATAGATATTTGGGAGGAATGACATGCTTTGCGTTGAGGGAATATTTATGAAGTAAAAATATTGTGTATTCTTCAGCTAAACATCAGAGAGTAGTTGACAAGAATGGTGTCAATCTTGAGTAAAGAGCTAGGTTAGTCGTACAGTATGTTGCCATGAATACAGTAGGTCTTACTGTGGCAAACCTGGACAAACCCAAGACTACAGTATGAGCAAGGCCTGTACCAACAGAACAATATACATTAACAATATGGTATTAAATGTCTTGTTAAATAATATTGTGAATATTTCAAACGTGCACTACCGAATTATATGGGGGAGAAATAAATCGGGATGTGCCACTGCTTTTAAATTATTTTAAAAGCTACGCTGGTATTCCAGACAGTACAAGATTTTTCATATCAAAATACACCATTCATTGTACTGATACACACAGACCCTGTCTACTGCATTTCATTCCTTTGCTGCCACCGGTGCTGCAGTCACCTCTAGCTGAGAACAGATGAATCATTTCCTAAGGAACCCCTTTAGGGGTTTAGATTCAGTAATCTGAGAATGCCTCACTAAATCATCACAAACTGTATATAGGGCTTTCTTTGACCAAGGCTGATCAAAATTAGTTTATTCTCTGCCTAGCAACTTGTAATTATGTATATATTAAACAAATAAGGTCCTTGTACAGTATAAATTATGCTGGGGTGTTTTATAATACTAAAAGATTTGCTCTTTACATTTTTGGTTTAGCTTTCAGTGTACTTTAACTGTTGGAGTGGCCACGGGCCCTATTGACGTACCAGGTACATCATGGCTCAAATACTCGTTTCCTAGAGGATTATCGGGCTAACTACTCCAACAGAGCTGTGGGCGCGATCAAAACTTAAGTGGAGACCCCCTCCATTTCCATCAGGCGGGGATGGCGGTCCAGCGGTACCTTTGGAACTGAAAAAGTTAAAACAAATTGTGTAAACTATATTGATTTATTTTAAAATAGGGACATATCTCCCCATAACATTTAAACTATAATATATTCTTTTTTTGCTTCTATTTTTATATGGAGATCTTCAAATATAGATACTTGTATAAATGACCTACCTCTGCAATATTGCGTATTGCGCTTTTTATTAGTGGTAGTCAGCAATGCTTTGCTCATCAGACCACTGCTGGCCTCTGCGCCAGCGAAGGGATAAGAAATTTTGCAGTACTTGTTTTTTTGTAACCTGAATTAAAAATGTTTGAGTATGTACATATCTACAGGTTCTCACTGTGCCAGTACATTATTATGTCTGTATGTTACCTCTGCCAGAAGTGTCATTTATTAATAAAATGTACCTATTGCTTCATACTTTGTCGTTTTTTTAACATGAATTTTATTAACGTTTCATTTACGTAAAGGGGAATAAGGAGCACCGAAAATAAAAGGAAGGGGAGAGTCGTACACTTACAGTAGCACACTAAGATGTTTATACTTATCATTGAAACATTTTGTACAATGTAAGTTGTATCATGTATAAACTATCAGTTATTATTTATGTACCAGGCTTTTGTTCTAATTTTTCTGTGTAATTCTTGAGGCTAGCGTCTCTATAGTCAGAACGAACAATAGTGGTGAGATCGGACAGCCCTGCCTGGTTCCCTTCATTATTGGAAGGTATAAATATGCAGATGCTTTTATTGTGGCTGTTGGTGTTGAATACATTGCCTTAATCCCGTTAATAAAGAATGGGCGTAATCCAATTTTGCTCAACCCTTGAAACATAAAGGGCCATCCAACTCTATCAAAGGCCTTCTCTGCATCTAATCCAGACAGTTGGTGTTGACTTCGTATTGCAGGTGTGCATAATGTTCACATTCTGCGAAGGTTGCCTGCAGCTTGCCCCTCTGGTACAAACCCCACTTGGTCTGGATGTATTAGGGATCCTAGGTCTGTGTTTAGCCTAGTCATCAAAATATTGGGCAATAACTTGATGTTAATATTTACTAAAGATTTTGGTCGGTAGCTAGAGCACAGGCTTGTGTCTTTACCCTCTTTAGTTATCAGTTATTGAGGTCGCTAACATCTCTTGGGTGAAATTTAGCTTTTGAGGATTTCATTAAACAGTTTAAGCATTCTATGTATCAGTATGGAATTTTTTTTAATAGTATATGTTGGAAAAGCCATCTGAGCCAAGGGTTTTGGAGGACTTAAGGGAATTTGTCAACAATATTTCTTCTGATGAGATGGGCTGTTCTAAGATCTTTGAGGTTTGACTGTTTAGGTAGGTTACAAGTTGATACTATAGCTAGATTTTTATATTTTCCCCTTGTTCTTGCTCACTATTCACCTCATTCTCCAGGTTATAAAGCTGCGGCAGTATTCTACAAATTCTCCACAAATTCCTGCCGGGTTATGTATCCGGGTTCCACCTTTGGTTTTTAATGCATATATATTTAAACGACTCATTTTGTTATGAAGAAGAGTCTATTGGCTTTATCACCGTTATCATAAAGTAATTGTTTAGTCCATCTCATAGCTTTTTCCGTTTGTTCTATGAAGCAGTTTCTTAATTATATTCTGGTTATTTCTATTTGGTTCTGGATAGAAGGGACCGAGGTTGTCAGAAAGGATCGTTCGAAGGCAGTGAATGCTGCACAACCTTTTTTTTCTTCCCGCCATGACCCCTACATTTAAATGTCCACTGTGCAAACACTCCCCAGCTGTCTTGTAACTACGGTATAACATGCATATGGTTTTATGGCAATCAGAACAATTATTTTAAAATGAATAAGAAGAAACTGTAATATTTATTGCAAATATTATATGTATATGAAGATAATAATGAATGTGAAACTTGAGCCTGGTTCGTGGGTATTATGCTCTCAATTTTTGGAATTCTAGTTGAACCTGCTCCTCTTAGATCTGCCTCCACATAAAGTGTGGATGCTGCTTTGTTTTTATTGCAGCGAGGTAAAGCATTTTCGCACAAATACTTTGAAGCGAAAGGAAGCAGTGAAATTGCCTTTTTAAAAAATAAAATAAAATCCGGATGTTTTCGCTTTATGAAAATCCAACATTTTCCCCATGTCGATGTTTTAAAACTGGCATGCAGAGTTTGATCTGATGACAACTCAATAAGCCGTGCTTTTTCTTTCACTGTATTTTCTGAGATCTATGAGATATCAAAAGAAAAGGGATCATGGATTCAGCCTAGATCCTTTTCAGGAAATTCTTCAAATCGTTTAGAAAATGTTGGCATTAGATTCGTGAGATGAGTTGACACTATGACGTGAATTTGCGTAAAGTCAGCATCGTTGTTATTGCTAAACTCATACATACAGGACACCTACAAGCTCATATTAAACCCCCAAAATAACCACAACATATATATAAGCGTATAAGTGTCACAGAGGAGTGCTACTGAGCATGGCAATATATATTTAAAACTTTTAAATAAACACATACCCTGTATGAGAACATTTCATAATTATTGCAAACAACTTCATTTTTCCACAGACACATTTTCTTTCTAAAAGCTTCGACTTTATCACTAAGGATTAAGATGTTTGTTCCTCGACCTTGCAGACTCACATTTAGGTCGGTCAATTTTTCAAATATGACGCTAAGGTAGCTAAGAATTGCAAGACATTTTTCGTCCATAAAATGTTGAGAAAGGCTGTGATTACGATCCGAAAGAAATATTGTAACCTCATCTTTAAAGTCAAACAGACGTCGTAGCACTTTTCCACGCAACAACCATCTTACATCAGTATGAAGTAGTTTATTGTGGTCAGAGACTATTTTTCAGGATCTTAAAAAGCTTTCTTCTTAATAAAATTGACCACACTCACAGCATCTTGCAGTACTTTGTTTACATCTGGTTGAAGTTGTTTCGCAGCTAAGGCTTCCCTGTGTATCATGCAATGGTAAAGAGTTACGTGTGGAGCAACTACTTTTACTTTGGCTTTAAATCCAATATTCGTGCTTGTTAATGCAACTGCACCATCTGTGCAAATCGCTACGTTGTTGGACCACAAAAGATCGTTCGTTTAGCAAAACATATTGACAAGACCGAAAATAATCTCACCGGTTGTTCTTCCTTCCAAAGGTTCACCGAGTAGGAAGTCTTCCAAAATATCCCCATCATTGCAGCACCTCACACAACCAAGAAATTGAGCAAGATTTGCAACTTCTGTAGATACGTCCAATTGAATTGCGAAATTTGGTCTTTGTAATTTGATATTGTCGGTGAGTGCTGTGATGCGCTGTGAAACTGTGTCTCTTGATAAAGGAATGCACTTTAGGTCTTTACCATATTTTTCACCGTGCATATCCAAAACCATTTTTATTGCGGCAGGTAGGATGAGAGATTCTAGTAGATATAGTATATAGATACTAGAGATATAGTATATGGTTTCATTGTTCTTCCTATCAAATATGAAACTTCGAGAGGCAGTGTCAAAAACGTCTATCTGTACCACAAATAAGAAAAACATATATAAAATAATGTTTCATTGGTATCTGACTCCAAAGAGGCGAAGCCTAATTTACCCTGGCACCTCAAACATGTGCTGGCGAAATTGTGGCCAGATGGGTGACCTTGTACACATCTAGCGGCTATTCCCCAAGATTCAGAAGTATTGGAAGCTAATACAAAGAATGATAGATGCAATAGGAATTAAAATACCATTCATTATCGTTTTAGCCAAGCCAATAGAAGATATTGATCACTATAATAAAAAATTGATATCTCATATGCTTGATCTCACGTGTACTAGAAAGACCAGAATACTCTCCCTAAACGCGTGATAGAGAATAAATGAGTTTATGAGGATGATGAGGCCGGCGGCCCTGTTGTGCCATAGAATGAGATCCTTTCATAAGACATGGGAGCCTTGGACAAATGCTTGAAGTCCTAGGATGGCATATAGATAAAAAAAAATCCAGTTAAAGAAGTCGAGTAGAGGTTGTCAAAAATGTGGTTCTTTATAGTCATATCTAAACTACTGTAAAGAAGAGTAATTATTCAATGATGATAAATGGAAGATGTAAATGCGTAATGCTAAAGACCAATAACAGAGGAATGCTATTAAGAAATAAACAGATACTTGTGGAGGGACCCCCAAGAATGATACTTGATTGAAGACAAGTACTGGGTATAGGGTCCTGGATGGTAAACTCACTAATGAGGTGAGACTAATGTACACAATAACACCAGAGACCGTCAGCATATAAATAACCCTAGAATGTACCAAATGTCCTAAGATCCATAATAAGGAAACATGTAGCAAGCAATTGACTCACTCTGAGTGCTGCAACGTCCATGTAGTCCAAAGTTAAGGGGTCCTCAGGTGTGCCTCCGCCTGGTGAATGAAACGTAGAGAAAGAGGAAAAATGGCACAGCACTACAACAGGTATCCAAATAGAGATGAGCAGGAGAGTGCGTTTCCCATAAATAAATTATTTATTGGTCATGGAGACAAAAAAAGAGCAAAGAGTAGCCCCACTTACATATTATTGATGTTTTTTTTATCGCCAGTACATTGTAAGTGACCTGATGGTTCCCTTCTCCCCCCCCTTTCTGTACCCCCCCATGTGAAAATTCAATAAAACCATTTGTACAAACAAAAAAACCCATCTTTGTTAATGAATTCAGGATGTCTCTTGAGCTGCGTTGGTTTGATATGCACTTGCTGGTTAATGTTTCTAAACATATTAAGCACATGGCACGTTTCTTATTAATGATGATGTAACTGAAAACATATTTCATGTATATTTCTTGATAGTTCCAGTGTTTTTTCTATTCAGAATATGGATGGCGCTTCATCTGCTGACTACGCTAAGTTTAAGGACTTAGCGTATTGGTGTTCAAAGGTTCATTTGACTGTTTACTTATTTTACTTACTTTTGCAGTACCACTATGCACTAACACTACAGTATAACCATCACCACTTGAAAATCGCTTAGTTTTAATTAGCCACGTATTCATGTCATTATGTAAAATTTATATAGCAAAAAAAAAAAAAAAGGCAAGACGAATGAAATAGCTTTGGTATGACGGAACAGCACAAGATGACTATTGCATGTAAATTGTGCGCATGCGTTTATCGCACGCATGCCCATTTTCAAAACTTCCATTTCCTATTATAGCAATGTGGCATAGCTGTGTGTCATTGCCTCGATTATACCGAAGTAGCCAGACTTACTGTATTCAGGTCGTGTGCGGCTGCAGTGTGGTCTGGCGGCCTCCGAAAACATAAGGGTGAGCTCTGTGGGGGACCCTGGTTCTGAATGGGACCCCCGCAGTGTTAATCTCCCCAGCAGAAGCAGCAGCATGCTGCGAATATGGATATGCCCATATTCGTCCATCTGCGATGTCATCCAGGCTGACTGTATGGGGCCAGAGAGCCTGCTGCCACTTCTGCTGGGGAGACAGAGACAAAGAAAGAGACAGGCTACTGCTGCTGCAAGTTTGTGTCTGTCGTTTCAGTCAGAAGATGAACACAGTGGGGGTCTTTTAACGACCCCCAGAAATTTGTCAGTGACCCCAAGAGGGTCGCGCACCACCATTCTAAGGTATGTATAGTCTTGCATTCAACACAGTGATATGTTCCTTCTGTACTTTTTCCTATGGGTAGCTATGCTTATGAGTAACGCTCTTATTACAGCTTTATGGGCTATCCATAGCATTGCTGGTGTAATTTATTCACTGGTATTCAGGTTAAAATAGGAATTTAGCAATTCTGAAACGTATCTCATCTCAGATATTCCCAAAAGCTCGTCATTAATTCTCCAATTGATTTCAGGAATTTTAACTCTGTTCGTTTAAGAGTTACTGGGGCATGGTCTGACCAAGTCCAATTTTTTATTTTGGCATCTCTCAATAGGCGCATCGTATCTGTGCTCACTATGAAGAGGTCTATTCTTGAGTATGTGTTCTGAGGTGCAGAGAACTGATTTCGCCCGATTCCCTCGATCAATGTTGAAGTCTCCTCATTATAAGGTAAACGACCCCTTTTGGGTTGCATTATTTTGGGTAAAATTTCATGACATTTTGTTTAGCTTGGTTTTCGTTTGGGGCGTAGATGCAGGTAAGGTCATTACTATCGTACCCATTGAGTTTCTAGTATGGATCATAATTTCCATTTCTCGTTTTTTTGCCCCTGTATTGTATGTCTTTATTTATATAGCGCCATTAATGTACATAGCGCTTCACAGTAGTAATACATGTGGTAATCAAATAAATAACAGATCATGGGAATAAGTGCTTTAGACATAAAAGTAACATTAAGGAAGAGGAGTCCCTGCCCCGAGGAGCTTACAGTCTAATTGGTAGGTAGGGAGAACGTAGAGACAGTAGGAGGGAGTTCTGGTAAGTGCGTCTGCAGGGGGCCAAGCTTTATGTATCAGGTGTTCAGAATATCCACAGTGCTACTCATATGCTTCTTTAAGCAAGTGTGTCTTAAGGTGGGTCTTGAGAGGGTGCTAGTCGGGTACTGAGGGGAAGGGCATTCCAGAGGTGTGGGGCAGTCAGTGAAAAAGGTTTAAGGCGGGAGAGGGCTTTAGATACAAAGGGGGTAGAAAGAAGACATCCTTGAGAACGCAAGAGTCTGGATGGTGCATAACGAGAAATGAGGGCTGAGATGTAAGGAGGGGCAGAAGAGTGTAAAGTTTTAAAAGTGAGAAGAATGGAGTGTGAGATGCGGGATTTGATCGGAAGCCAGGAGAGGGATTTCATGAGGGGAGATGCTGAGACAGATCTAGGAAAGAGTAGAGTGATTCTGGCAGCAGCGTTTAGGATAGATTGTAGGGGAGACAGGTGAGAGGCAGGAAAGCCGGACAGCAGGAGGTTACAGTAATGAAGACGGAAGAGAATGAGGGCCTGAGTCAGAGTTTTAGCAGTCGAGCAATAGAGGAAAGGGCGTATCTTTGTTATATTGCAGAGGAAAAAGCGACAGGTTTTAGAAATGTTTTGAATGTGACTTAAATCTAAAAAATGTGAGATTGCAATGCTACAGGAGACTCACCTTAATAGGGAAGATCAACAAAGACATAAAAGAATTTCCCCGGGTAATCGTCTCACTGCAGTGCCCCTTTTCCCTTTCACCTTGTGTTACCTAACGAGTGCACCACGTCCCAGCTCCATTTCAGGTTTGAACTCTTAAGAAACCAGAACTTGTTGCAGCCGTGTTCAGTCTTCCTGAAGGAGCCACCTCAGGTCACATATCGTCCAATAATGTGGCAACATGACCTTAACTTCACCTTCGCTGCCGAGTCATTGAAATTACAGCAAGTTTTTTTTTCCCTGTTATGCAAACACTCTCGGCGAAAGGTATATTGATTGAATGCTCCCTGTTTTTTTCCCCAAGACTTAGTTAAGAGCTTGGCTTTTGGGCAGCTTCCAGCAAGGTCATTGCATTAATGTAATAATACATTGCAAACATCACACCAATTCTACTCATTTCCCTCACGGACATAATTGGAAGCAGCTCCATGCAGACGATCTTATTATCCCAAACCGGAAACATCCACGATTCCTCTGAAATTAATATTTTAGGTAAAGGGGCAAATAACGGAGGAAGCGTACATGGTGCCACAAATTAATGTTTTAATGAAAGGTTCTCAGTGCCTGGAGTACACTTTGTTATCATATGGGGCTAACCATAAACGCTATGTTTCCCAGATGGTGGAATAGTCCAGCATTGTACTAATCATTTTCTTCTTTTCCAATTAAGAACATGTTTAATATAGTTCTCCTTTAAAAAGGAGCAATCTATGCAATATCCTATGTGTGTTTTTAAATAAATCAGTTCTGTAATATGAAATAATTAAAAAAGTAGTTGTATTCAGCTCTTAATACCATTTTTAATGAGTTTTAATATACAGAGCATCCTATGATTTCTATAGCAGGTTTTAGCCACCTCCTCAGCAGTGCAAGATCTTTGTAACACTTTCCTGCTCGTGATCATTTGTTGCCAATTATAAACTGTAACAATAGATGTTACCTTCATAATATACGGATACATTGTATCTGCTGATTTACACTGACTGAAGGATTGCTTGAACCTGTAAGGCAGCCATTGGATCTTTGCAGATCGATCACAGAAGAACTAATCAATTGGCAGCTTAGGTGATTCGTTTTCAATAAAAGGTAATCAAAGGCTGCATACATTAAAACAAACAAATTATATTTATTAAAGTGCCACGCTTACTGTATCTTTAAACCCAAACAGATAGGGGTAAAAAAATAAAATAAACCCATGCGGGTAACCTGAAAGATGATCACTGTATTGAAGTGCATGGAAATATTAATTGGCTTAATAAAAATGAGTGAAAGTCATTCTTCTTTCAGCATATGTGTCTCGTTCAAATGGATCCCAATCTATCAGCGATTTCATACAAACATGGGTTCCTCATAGAACCTCTGCAAATCAGTATTGCTGACCTGAGAAAGGGAGGGGAACTCTCGAAAACTTGTCTTATAATTTCTATTGTTAGTCCAAAATAAAAAAAAGTTTCGCCTAATACTGAAGTACTCATTTACTGTGCACTATCGCAACTGGACTAACACGGCAATTTCTATTTAATACGCAAAACATACTAGTTATGAAGGAAAACACTTTGCATTTATTATCATCTCATGGCTCGATGAGAAGCAGTGATTTGCTCGGCGGCGGCTGCTGCTTGAAATCCTGCAGTGGGAACGAACATATTTATTCTCCCACTCTACTAATGACCACTTTCACAGAGCACTAGATTCCTTATATTCATTAGTATTATTGTTACCAATTTAATGTGGGCACAACACCAGACTGAGGCTCTGTTGTGGGGATTAAGCAGCTTTGTGGTTAACCCATTTAAAATTAAAATGCATATTTTTAGCCGATGTTCTATAACCATTTTTAATTTTGCCTTTTTTACCATAAAACTAAAAACCGTGCAGATAATCACTGCTGTATGGGCAACCCCAAAACAGCACCACCAACATAAAGTGGGATCAAACCATTTATTTGCATACTACAGGAAGTGTCATTAATAAACAAAATGTGCCTGTTGCTTCATACTTGTTTTTCTTGTGATCTCACGAGAAAGGTAGAATTTCTCTGCTCAGATCGTTGTTATTTTATAGACTGGAAACACTTTCTCACTGAACAGGAGGATTCGCCCTCACACATTAAAAGGAGACAGCGCCCCTGGCTTGGAAAGATAGTGCATTGTAACGGTGTGAAGGGTTGGCCGATTTAAAATGTACAGAAGTAGCAGCCTTCATGGGTCTCGCTGGTGTTGGATATGTTGGAATATTCTGGACCCTGACACTGAATCCTGTGAAAACTGATGTTCTAAGATTATCTGGGATAACTTGTGTCATCTGGGAAGACCGTGTCACCCGCTGCATCTGTACAATGTTTAAGTTAAGCACATGGTGTGTGGTTATAGCAAAGTCTTCCCAAGATTCCCCTATCAGTGTATGCATTTCAGACAAATTGCTCTGCAATGCGTGGAAAGCCATTTAACTCGAGGACTTAAGCGTAAATAGAAAACTAGATTTTTTTGTTTTAACTATAGTGCATCCTCATATAAACTTGATCATTTACATGTACAAAAAGGCACGTTCACTCTTCCAAACATATGCCAAAAATAGATGTTCTTTTCTTGCTATGATCACAGAATTGTTTCCCCAACTACAGTAAATATGCATACAATACATAATAGGTTTTAACATAATAAAAATTGTACCCCATAACCTATAGATATTGCGCTGGCTACTTCACACAAAGTTACAGCATATATTCTGTTGTGTACTGAAAATATACAATTACACAAAGGACAGCCAGGCCAGTGGGGCAAAGTTTGTAGGCATTTATGACGAGGAAACAAATCATAAATCATTTCAAATCAGCTAACATTTTTGATAGCTGCACCATGACAATACCAAATACATCAAATATGAATGTAAAACGGTGTTCTATAGATTCCGTTCGTAGCATTGTCACTATTCCCTCTCATTACCTAGAGACAGAGAAAGTGCAGCACACCTCAACCTCCCACTCCCTGGTAACTCGGGAGAGATTGTTAGTGTGTGTCCTTGCCTTTCTTTCGTATACCCTGCAGAATAACATAGACTTTAATATTTCCAGGGTGCGCCCTGTCTTGCAGCAATTATTACAATCATACTTCTTGACAGAGAGGTAAGGGAGTTATTGAAACTCTGCATTTGAAGTAAAAAAAGGTTGCATATAAAATGAACCAGATATTTAAATTAGGTGGCAAACATCCAAAGCTAACAATACAAACCGGCGCCTATAAAGTCCAAAGGTAGTCCAAATGGCTTGAATATTGATTTTGAATTGGGAGCATTTTTAAAATAATGTTGGAGTATAATTAATATGTCATTTGTCCTCCATCAATCAGGTTTATATTCACTTTTTTTTACTTTTTGGTATTATGTTCATATACCCTTATGTATTATACATTGTGTACACGTATACTGTTACTGTTATACCTTTATAGTTATACCAAATGGCAAACTCTTTAACAGTGGCTCAAAAAATTATAACTGAAGATATGTGCACATTGTTATGTCTACATGATATACCTACAGTTATTTTTTATAAGTGTCTTGTGTATGTTTTGTTTCTTGTTGGTATCGTAAGTAAGGCTGTTCTTAACACAGGGCTTGATTGGCATTAACTCTCGTCCAATCACAGTCAGTGTAACTGTATAAAGATATCCAATGCCCTGTAATTATTATCCCCTGATGAAGTGCGCACGCGCACGAAACGCGTAGGTCAGTATTGTAGAGTTGTCATCTAACAGAACGCAGGCTACACGGTAGCATTCAATTGCATTGTGGCAGCAGGAAGTGGCGCTTTTTTCCCCCCAAGACCCACCCCCAGAGACGGATTTCCGGTCCAGGAGAGTGTGCCAGCGTTGGAGCAGTTCCTGCATTAGCCCGACGCCATTGGAGCCATTACCAGCACCTCCCAGTGACTGCTAGTCAATGCGCATTTACTCATTACATCTTGTGAGTAGGATTCCGGTTTTAGGTGACCGGACCAGTTGCCTGCTACTGTTTTCATTTTTGTTATTTTAAATATATGTTGTATTAAATTAACTCTTTTTATTATTTCAGCCTTGCTTGTATTTGTTTATTGTTTTGTATTGTCTGTTCAGTGTTTGTGTGTCTGTGTCATTAACCAGCAGTTTGCACTATGATGTTTTTTTCTGCTTGTTTTTCATATACAGTACCACGTAACATCTTGCTGTACATCTTGGAAGTACCAGATTTCAAGCAATTTTCTTGCACTTCATTCCAATTGGACTCTATACAGACTACCTTTGGACTTTATAGGCGCCGGTTTGTATTGTTTGTTTTGTGACTTCACTGACTGTGTTTTGGGTCAGTTATTCTTGGCAGCCTTGCCTTAATATTATAGAATATTTAAGTGTAAACATTATTATACGCACAATATTTCTATTATTCTTTTCAGCTTTTAGCACTAATTGCACCAATTTTTCTCCTTAAACATCCAAAGCTGCTTCAAATGTGCAGCCTCATCACTACAGTACTATATTAAAAAAAGAGTTGTTTTTTTTTTTTAAATGTGTAACTAGCCCCAAAAAATTAAATATAGTGAATGCACCTTTGAAACAGGATAAAACCATTTTGCATAACAGAGCAGAAATTGCTTTTTCTTTTACTTTGATAATGTAAATAAGGGTAATGCAAAGACAGGGCATTGTTTGTGAAACGTTTGAGTTGTTCCTCATAAAAAAGTTGGCAGAGCTCCTATGCCAAAGTTGGATGGACCGCTATTAAACCTGCAGTCCAGAGTGATATTGCAAGGTTTTCCTTGTCGCCGTCAAGACCAAGAGGCAGATCTCTAACATGCACTGCGTCAGAGGTCCACAGTTGTTTCAAAGCATCCATGAAAGACAGAGGGAAACGCAGCCCATTCACCTGGCAGGGGAAAAAGATGAACAGATTGCATTACCAAAAAAAGAACAAAAGAAATTGACACAAAGGTAGTAGTTTACATATAATGAATATAGCAGGAGTGGCCAACACCAGTCCAGGTATTATGGATATCCTTGCTTCAGCACTGGTGACTCAAATCAGTGGCTTAATCAAAGACTGTGCCACCTGTGCTGAAGCAGGGATAAAAACCCGGCCCTTGAGGACTGGAGTTGGCCACCCCTGGAATAGAGGATGTTACTATAATTTACATGGTTTATTTCCTCTTGTAAGTACAAAGCTATGTACATTGTGAGCACAAATAATTAAAATATTTTTTGCTTATGGCGTATCAGGTACATCATAGGCACTTCCTTTCCGACATCTGGGTGCCAGTTGCGGTCATGTGATCACCCAGACACGATTACAGGATTATGAAGTGCCGGCGGTCCCCTGGCACTTGAAAAAAAAATGAGTAGTGGCTCTACATAATACCTTGTACTATTACTTTTCAATCCACATTAACATGTTTATGGAGAATGGGATACCTGATGGTCAGTACTATTTAGCAGGCATCTAAATCAGGGCGACGGATTCCCCAAAACATGAAATATTGCTGTTAAAACTACTTCCAGAATGCATTACTCAGCGATTTTGGTAACCTGTTATATATCTAATAAAAATACTATTTCACTAGTACATGCAGAGTTAAGTCAATAGAACTCATCTAACTAGCAAGAGTAGCAACACTAATCTAACAGCTATTTTATTCAGACATAGCATTAACGTGGAGTACAAATACTCAGAGTACCCTCTAGTGGCTTAGTGCCATAAATGACAATTATTGTGGTTACTGCAACATTATCAAGCAAGAGTACCATCATTTATTCAGGTCCCCCGATTGCCATCTCCTGATAATGTTATGCAATGTGGTTTTCCATTGGGTGACCCAGCGGTCACTGTAAATTCTTTTTAAATTCTTAATATACCTGTAAGTTGTACACCTCAGATGATGAGAAAATAAGTGTGGGGGAGAATGCTGCACATGTGTAAACATATTCCTGTGGCTGGACCCCTTCACACACTGGTTCCCTAAGACTCCAGAACACTGCATGTGACACCTTGTACTGCTTGGGTTGGGTTAAACAATGATGCGAGAGCAGCACCTGCTGGTTATTACTGGTAAGCGCTGTGTGCCAGTATCACCTCCTCGTGAGTTATGCAGATCATGCCAGGTAGGGAAAACTGGTTTCAATTTAAAGATTGGGAATGTAGCCTACTTCATAAAACTTCAATGTCTCCCCTGAGGGGGATGTTTTTTCTTACTTTCACAAATCTCAGCCTGCACTTTGGGAATTTCCCTAACATATAACAGCTGATAAATATAAAACCAGAGCAGGCAGGTAGGTACATGTTTTAATTATGGTGGTTGCCTTTAAAAATAGAGTCCCAATGGGAAATATACATTTAGTAGTAAAGTAAAACCACACAGTGATGTAACACCCGCACCATTGTTTAAGAACTCCTTCAATACTAACTATATCATTAACAGCTCTACAAATGTAGTGACATAATCTACTAATAGTTTTTGCTTTTGTTGAGACAGCCAGGGGTTAAATTTTACAGTAACGTAACCCTTTGCGTGCCGGAGCCCCTATGGCAGTTAGCGGTCATGATCACGGTGTCACTGATAACACGAACGGAAGAGAAGTGAGCCCCCCCCCACCCCTTCCCCTGCCTGCCAGATTGCGTCCATAGGAGCGCAGAACGCGATCTCACAGTACCGGCAGACGTGGCCAACTCCAGTCCTGAGGGGCCACCAACAGGTCAGGTTTTCAGGATATTCCTGCTTCAGCACAGGTGGTGCAGAAGAAGACTGAGCCACCTGTGCTGAAGCAGGGATATCCTGAAAACCTGAACTGTTGGTGGCCCTTGACTACTGGAGTTGGCCACTACTGATCTAGAAAAACGACCCCACGCACCCCAGACCCCATGACGTGGTGGCTATGCCATCGGGGCACTCAAATGGTTAAAGCAGCAATCCTGTCTGCCTGATTTTTTTTATAGTGATATTTCTTTTTTCATACAGAATTTAAAATGGATAGTCGTGAAATGTACTATTTTTGGCTCTGGTTTGGGGAAATAAAAAATGACCACCAAATGTCACGGGTCCTGCAGGCCAATAGGGTCAAAGGGGAGGGGCATGACGTGGAGGCTTCCTGTTCCTTTCCCAAAATTTCAGGAAATAATTCTGGCAACTAAACTAGCAAGTGTCTCAAGAACTAGGGTTCCTAAGTCCCGAGCTAAAAATTTCATACATACGGTACATACATACCCAGTACCCCAAATGGGCAGGATTGCCACTTTTGCAGTGATTATCTACTTAATGACACAGTTCACATTTTGAAAAGCCCCCCAACAAATATTTTTTTAGATCTGAATTCCCCCAATACAGAAAGCCCATTATTAAAGTCGGCGATCGGTATAGACAACTGATAGACAACTAATATTTGACATCTGGTAAGTTGGTCAACGAGCTTAGGAAAGCGGAGCTCAGTACTTACATGGGAGTCACCCTGCACTTTCATCATGTGGGTTTCTCGGTCATTATTCAGCGAGTAGTAGACATAAACCATCATGTCATGAGTGTCTTCCTGTAATAAAGAAGGACATGTAAGTGGCTGTATAATTTAGTCCACATACTCTTAATAACTTAATACACTGAAAATTAAGACAGAGAGGGCATTATATTTTATAGCCATTCAAAAATACATAAATCTTTGCTATCCAATCACAGAACTACCCTGCTGAGTAATATAAACAACCAATTAACCCCTTCACAGCGGGAAATGTGACTTTTTCCCTCCTTATAAGCAAACGAGCCCAGTCATTTTTCGTTTATAAGGATAGTCAACCGATGTCTGAATTGCATTTTTAAAGATAATTTTTTCCCCCATTACAGTGGTAGTGTCTCTGCTAAGAACGATCAATAATACTATTTTTTTCGCCTTGTACATTGCAGGCAGTGTACACAGAGCTGTACATAGACTTTTTGCAGACACGAGTCCCTGCCAAGTAGCGCTTACAGTCTATGTTGAAGGTGCCTGAGGCACGAGAGATACAGTGACTTGCTCAAGGTCACAAGGAGCCGACACCCGGGGATTTGAACTTCAAACTCAGTGTCATTGTTTCGGGAGTCAGCGCCTTTACTCACAGACACTCCTTCATACCAGTTGTTACGCCTTTTCTGCCACAGTGCCCTATTACGCACATCTCTGCTGAGATATAAAGCCCTGTTTACATGAAAGGGATAAATCATGTGGCAATCCTTCCCTGTGTGGGAGAGAAAATTTCCACTCCCAGCTCCAAGTAACTGTGATGCAGAACTAGGAGCGTCGCCACCTCTTTGCAAATACTCACATTTGGGACTTGCCCCACTGTGATTGTGGCATATTCCTTGTACTGCAGTGTGACTGTACTGTCCAGTTTGGGCGGACATCCCCCTTAATAGAATACAAACAAGTAATTAAGCAAAGTAATGAATGTTAACTGGGCGTGTGGATGCACATCGTTATATATGACATATACAGCATACGCACACACTAATATACAAAGACACACTAATATACAAAGATATAGATATATATATATCTATATATATATATATATACATACATACATATACATACACACATATATACATACACACTAATACATACTGTAAACACACACACACCTTTATGGAGCTCCTCAAACATCTCATGATATTTTAAATGCTCCAAATAATGAAGCTTTTTTTTTAAGCCTTCTACAGATATAAAAACCGAAACTGCAGCTATTGAGGTGTAAGGCAACAACCCCACTCACAATCGTATACGAGTTTCATGCATATAATGCGGGTACATCGCCCTCCGAGCAGTTATTTAAAAATGTAAACAGTAAAAAATAAAATCATGCTTTGTCATCTCTCGCATCGGCGGTTACCATGGCAACCGTTACACTGCGCTGGGATAAAGGGCGAGCTCTGTTTGAATCCCCTTCAGATGCATCATATTTTGAATACTTATATCTCCTGAACGGCGCCTCGGATTTTAAAGATAGAAACAGCGTTGGAAAATGCAGCAAGTAAATGTGTGCCGATTGCTGCTTTAACCCTGTAAGTGCTGGAAGGGTCCGCTGCACCAGAGTGCCCCAGCCCCTCCGGCGCATCGTGATCACTCCGAAGAACGCAGCCTCGCTGGTTACGGGTAAGGGAGAGTCCTCTTTGGTTCGCCTGCCTTCTAGATCACGGTCAGATCTCAGGAGAAGCGCAGAACACAATCTCACCCTAGAAAGCAGGCTGAAAGCCCATAATGCAGCCACGTGGTCACAGGGCACTCTATGGGCTAATAACTTTATTAAGGAGCATCTATGTGTTTTTTCTTCCTGTCCCTTGCTCCACCACAGCATGGAAGTCTTTATAGGCAGGTGCTGTTTAGCTGCTAGTTATGGATGGCAGCAAACCATTGCTCTAAAATGAGCTGATATAATGGGGTTAAAAGCCCGTTAAAAAAATGTTTTTAAAAGAATTAATCTATAATTTTTGTTAGCAGACCATTATATTTTTATCATTTAGGCTGATCAAATAACACTACAGGTAGTCCTTGCTATCCAACATTTCACTTTACAACGAATGACATTTCCAACGCAACCCTATGGGCCGTTTTCCGACGCCGGAATACATTATCCGATGCCTGAATGCGTTATCCAAAGCTCACCGCCACTGATTAACACGGGACTCACTTTACAATGCTCTCACTATCCAACGCTACTTCCAGAACAGATTCCGTTGGATAACCGAGGACGGCCTGTATAATGATCTAAAAAAAGATGCAAAGAATACAGTAACATTTTGCACTGCATTCCTTTAGCTGAACCTTTAGGCCTCGGGCATGGTCAGCGCTTAGGCACTGACCCGTGCTGCTGCTCGGCAGTGAGCCCCTGCAGCCGCAATGAGAGCGGCTTTAGCAGGGGCTCGCGCACGCTTCCGCAAGCGTGCGGAAGCGTGTGTCTTATGAAAATGTAACATTTTCGCGCTCGCTGGAGCGCAGAGCCGGTCACGTGAGCGTTTCGCCCAATGAGGGCGAACCAGCTCCGTGACGTCACTGGCCCGCCCCCGACACGCCCCCCCGGACGGCGCGCTAACCAGGGCCAGGGAAAGCACCCGCTTTCCCTCAGCCTCAGCACGGGCTGAGTCACCTTATATATGGTGCCATTGTGCACTGAGCAGGGATAGTGACGGAGGAAACACTTTTAGTCAGGGTCCCCGCTACAAACACTCCTGGTTCTCACACAACCCCAATGTTTGCTTTAAGGTTTACTACTGTACATATTGTTAAGGAAACCAAATTCTATTAACCCCTTCACTTGCTACTCAATGCGTTGCTGCCTGTTTGGGAAACAAGGGGGCGAATACTTCGTTTCTGTGGTTGTGCCCATTTAAGAAGACGGGCAAATACTGAGATGCAAGTGTACAAACAGATGACAAAGGTTTCTTCAAGCACAGCCGCAATCCCTCCAAGTCCCCTGTAATGAATATTATCTGTTTATGCAACAAACCTGTCCTTCCTTCAGTTACATTGCCGGATTGTGTCAGTAACAGGGAAGAATTAGCCTCCAGGTACGGGGGCAATCGGTTTCCCATGAAATCACGGATCATTTCAAATGATCGGACGTCCTTGTTGGTTTTCAGCCTTTTAACCAGGCTCATGAGGAGCTCACTTATGTGGTTTACCGCACTCGTTGTGTCTGTTTGCTAAGACAATAGAAACCAGCAAAAAATACAATTAGTGAAGGTCCTGAAGCTTACAGGCGTACATGTTAATTAATAAAACAAATCCATTCATTAAAAAGCTTGTTGTAACACAAACTTTTTTTTAACATTGTTTAACCAGTCTCTCCCCCCCCCCCCTTCCCATAAACACATTTCCCCCTCCTGAACTACCATGGGGGCCTTCAGTGCTTCACCAGCAGCAAAAGTGTTAATGGTGTACAAAGTATGTCCTAGTCAAGGCATCCTACTGGCTACTATGGCACCATCACAGCTACTTCTCCTGCCTTGTAAACCTCAAAAGTCTACAACATTTGAAGGAGACATTTGAGGCTTCTCAAATGCCATCTATGAAGGACTATCATGTCAGTCCATTCAAAAAGGTACAGTATCACAACGTACACTTCTCCAGGGCCAACCCAGCTATACCGGTAGAAGGTTTTCTAAGCATCTCCTAGGATCAGCAATGCAGTGGTGGTACAAAGCTTTCCGTGTATTGTCTGATAAAATGATGAAACAACCAAAAAGCAGCTGAAGAGAAGCACTGCTGTATCTGACAAACTTAAATAGCATCCAAAACTTAGCACCCGTTTGCTTGTCACTACATTACAAACTACCCCCAAGTTAAACTATAGTGGAGTTAAATTATGATTTGAAGCAAAATATGAACACACACAATCAGGTATGCTTCAGTGACCCTCACGTAATCCCATTCACTGCCAGGCGGCCACCTCTGCAATGTGATGGAAAGACCTCTGAAATCAGATGGGTTAAGGGTGGTTGTACCCAGGAGCATTACACGTTGAACACTGTACAGATTCTTGCCTCCCAGAAAGCTCCATTCTGCTTTTGAGGGGGATTTACAATATTGGCCACTATTATATTATAGACACTCTATAGGTTGTGATACATTTTGATGGATCAAATGGGAGCTCTACACAGATACACTTGTACGCGAACTTTGACAAGCCCAGCTGCACGTGTCAGGCAAGGAAGCAATAGTATATGCAGCCTCCAGAACGGGGAAAACTCCTTGGAGACACCCAGCAGTTTTTCTCTTCCCATCGATAACTGCTCAGCTGTTTTTGCTTTTCTTTAGCTTTCGTCTAATTATAGACCAGCCATTTCTTGCAACACAGATACTTCCTAGGTTACCTAGGACCAAATGGACCAACATTTCAGCAACGTTGAATGCGTTTTGGGGCTTAAGCATTCAAGACTGCAGACTGCCTCAACTCCACAACCATGGCGGAATACACCTGAGGACAATACCCCAGCTACAGTATGTTAATCTTTTAAACACCTCATTCAAGGATGGGGACCCTGCTGTGATAAACCTCATGCGCTATGTATTGAAGTCTCCCATCTCCACCTTGGAGATCTAATCTGATAAAAGAGATTTCTGCAGTCTCAAAAGTTTATGCACAAGAAAACCTTGTGCGATTGATGCATTCATCCATCAAAACGTATCACAACATACAAAGTATCTTGCTTTTTATAGCATCTACACAGCTTGCAGCACCCTTTAATGAAGCTGGCAACACACAAACACAGTTTTGACGATACATAAAGACAGGATTTACAGCATAAGAAATACAACGTTAATCCTTTACCATTAGCTGTTGACGTGGTATGCCTCGTCGCAGATTAATATTTTCCGTTGCTGAATCAAACAAAAGGCCAGGGAGCAGGTCCTGTAAGTAGTCTGTCCAGGTACTGAAGAGTAATAGGGAGATTAACAATGAGCCATTCAGATGCTATTGACCCTTCTGGTGCGGAAAGGACTTCAGAACATTCCGTTTCAAGTCCCTCCTGCACTGGACCGAAGGTGACCCACTTTATTATATTCCTATGCGACACCTATTTCAATTACTAGGATAAAAGTGACAAACTCAAAATAGATCCCTAATGGAAACAAATATTAAACATTAATGAAATAATAATAATAATAATAATAATAATACTTAGTGACCAAAAAACGAGAACAAACAATGGAAATTATCACCTTTTTATTTCAAGGCGCAGTCTCAATTCTCTCTACTTTTTTTTTTTTATCCAGATAACTTATTTCATAAAAAAAAAATATATATTTTTCTATTGGAGAACTATTGATGCAAAAACATAATTATGAGAATTCTTCCGAAAATGTAATGCTGATCACTTTGGAATTTACCATGCGATCTCGCCATAGTTACATATGACCGTCTTTATACATTTGTATATGCTACTCACTATTGTGAATTTCAACGTTTTGCCGTCGGCCCTAGATTTTAAAACATTCTAAATCCTTTAAAATTAGGAAATTGACTTAAATAGCAAAGAAGGTGGTAAAAGGTAGGAGTGACTACTTTGCTTCTAGAGGCACCGGCGGTCATGCATTGCAATGTGCTGCAGGCTCATCTGGCAGCAAAGGGGTTAAGAAAGAAGTCAATAGATGTTTGTATTAGATGCTCTAAACCCCAGTCACACAGCATCAGCTCATGCTGACACACACTCACAAGCTAGAAAACAGTGTGGTCCCCAGCACTCCAGAATCAAAACACTCATGCCGGTTTTTAAATGCAAATCTTATTAAAGATGTTAAATTTTACATATTAAATCAAACATAGATGACCACAGAGTCCAAGTGTGCACAAAAACTACATACCGTATTTCCTCGATTCTAAGACACACCTTTTTTCCTATTTTGACATCTCTGCCATCGGGGTGCGTCTTAGAATCAATGTCAAAAAAAAAAAAACTAGACTGCAAGGGGGCGCTGCTGGAGTAGCGGCCGGGTGGGAAGCCGGAGCGGGGAGGGCTGTTGGGTTACAGGCGGCTGGTGGAGACAAAGGTGGAGCCGGTGTTTGAGTCGCTGGATGCTTAAAAGGAGACTAGGAAGGGAAGGAGAGAGGTTGCAGAAGATTGTGGAGCAGCTGTACCGAGAGCTGGACATGCTCAGGAACGTGTTTCTGTACCAATATGGCCCTAATGCGAGTCATGAGGATCACATGATCTCCTAGTTGCGAAATGACGTTCCTAAAACACGATGCTGCCAACCCTAGCGCAGTGCCCGTAGTGCTGTTGACCTATGACAGACTGAAGGTGCCTTAATTTACTGCAAGTTGTCATTGCCTGCGCATGTGCGAAATAGCCATTTCTAATAGTGTTTCTTTCCCACCCCTCCCAAAATTGTTATTAAATCAATGGTGCATCTTACAATCGATGGCGCCTTAGAATCGTGGAAATACGGTACATGCAAAGAAAAAGCTATACACTATAAACATGGTACTGTAGCTAATTAATTTGAAATCCTCAAAATTTTTGCAGGGTAACCCCACTTATTAAGTGCCCTGCTCTGATGCTAGCCAACAGGCTAATCAACGTTTTTCATACTAAAGAGCAACAGGAAACAGTCATAGCGTAATCCCTGATATCATCAACAATAGGTATCCTTAAATAAGTGGGTAGGTAGAAAAAGAGAAAATCTAATTTTACGGGACAACCTGGCTATGTAATCCAACACACATTGCGCATATTCATAGTGATATTTACACGAATGTACGTACAAAGGCTGATAATGGGAGGTGTACAAGCAACAACATCCAACGCAGTGAATGGACGATTTATCTACAAGAATTCCATAGATATATTCTCCTTGTTCTGTGTTTGGTGGTTGTATAATTTTGGGTTTAACTTTTTGATGCTCTAAAAGCAGGGGTGCACAAACGTCCTGTCCTGTACTGCACCCCCCCCCCCCTTACCTTTAATGCGGCGTCAAATGACCCACGGCAGCATTTAATGCCGCGTTGCCATGGCAATGGGCATCGCATGACGTCGTGGGGTCATATTACAGTAAGTCATGTCACATGACCCCCGCAGTGTCATTTGACACTCGTCGCCATGGGATGCATGGACAGAAGCCTGGTGAGTTTACAGAGGCCTCACGCTGAAGAGCGCGGTGCCTCTGAACCGTCTCCCCGCCCCCCCCCCAGTTTGCACACCCCTGCTCTAAAGAGAAATATCACACTCAACTTTGGCTTGTGTGTGAATGGGTCAGAAGGGCTTAGATCCCAAAATGTAGCCCCCTTTGTTTTTATTAATAATCATTTGTATATATATTTTTCGCCACTTACCAGCACATATCTCTCTTATAAATATTGTTGCTTGTAACCCCTCCCCCCTCCCGTTATCAAACTGTCAGAAGACAATGATGGATGATAAAGTGCATGAGCAGGAAAAGAATGCCAGATAGAGGATGCGAGTGTCAAACTGCACCGCAGCTGGGGCCTCAAGGGACTCTGGAATTGTTTGATCATTATAGTACACTGGCTTCAGCGCTCACTAGTTACAGGACTCAAGCCAAGAAGTAAATCCCAAGTGACAATGTCTTCGAGTAAGAAAGCCAACGATACACTACTAGACCACTGGAGGAGAGCGCTGCCGCAATATTACAGGAAAGCCTGGCAGAAGTTATTCTTCTCTTTCGTTAAACATATTGCAATGAGGTAGCTTTGGCTTATCACTTACTGGAGAGGCAAACCTGCCATACACACTATTACAGCAAGCATGAAAAGGGGTTAAGCCAGGGGTGGCCAACTCCAGTCCTCAAGGGCCACCAACAGGTATGGTCTTAAAAGGATATCCCTGCTTCAGCACAGTCGATCTGAGTCATCTTTGCTGAAGCAGGGGTATCCTTAAGACCCGAACTGTTGGTGGCCCTTGAGGACTGGAGTTGGCCACCTCTGGGCTAAGCCATAAAAGGTCTACCTGGCAGTGGTTTAAAAAGGAGGTACACATCAGTAAGGAGTTATACATTTTTAAAGTTGCTTTGCTCTGCATTGAGAAATTAGCAGGTGCTACTGAGTGACGCCCGAACAAGAACATCTACGTTGGCAATTTCCATAATGAGTGTGGGAAACATCCTGTAATGTGATTGCAAAGCAGCCTTACTTTTTTTGGTAGGTGCTTATGGTCACATGAGTGGAATGTGATGAGCCAGCAGGGGTATGAGCATGATGAATAACTCCTCTAGGGAAATATAACAAATCGCCTGGCTAAAAAAAGGGAAAGGAAACACAAATAACCAGAGAGCGCTTTACAGTTTGCACATGTGTTACATACTGCTGTCTAATGGAAACGCAATGTACTAATGCAGAGGTGGCCCTTCACTAAAATGCTACTACATAGGCCAGGGCTCGGCAACCCGAAGGTAGCACTTCCAGATCAGTTTGGGGGCCCGGCTGGCCCTCATTGTGAGATGCATTTTATTCCCACGTATATTTTTCCTTTCCCTAATTCTGATGATTAGATGGATACATTGTATTTATTAGTCACTATCAGATAATATTTTTTTTATTTGTGGCCCTTTGACAATGACATTTGTAAATACCGGCTGCAGCTCCCATTCAGGTTGGCCACCCCTGTACTAGTGACAGAGCTAGAAGGAAAGGTTTTCCTTCACTGAAACGGGACCCTGGTAGCTATCCATTGGACTTGCATGTCAGTACCTATTCTGACTCTACGCTTCCGGAGGCTACAATGTTACTTTCCCTGCAGCTTCTGTCCCCATCTTGGATTCAGAATTTCAGGCCACGCGCATACATTGCAAATGTTAATATAGTCTGTTTAAGGCCCTGCAATTCTGGAAAATGACAGAACATTGAGTTTTTCATTTGATAACATTCAGTGCCGAGGACGGCATAGCTGCATTGTGAAAATGACTGCGTTATAACAGGGGCGGCTAACTCCAGTACGCAAGGGCCACCAACAGTTCAGGTTTTACAGATATCCCTGCTCCAGCACAGGTGGCTCAGTCAACGATTCAGGCGTTGACCCTTAAAACCTGACCTGTTGGTGGCCCTTGAGGACTGGAGCGGGCCACCCCTGCTTTATAAATTAGCAGACCTACTCTAGGCTTTCTACAAATACACACGTCTCTGTAGTACACACGTCTCTGTAGTACACACGTCTCTGTAGTACACAAGTCTCTGTAGTACACAAGTCTCTGTAGTACACAAGTCTCTGTAGTACACAAGTCTCTGTAGTACACAAGTCTCTGTAGTACACAAGTCTCTGTAGTACACAAGTCTCTGTAGTACACAAGTCTCTGTAGTACACAAGTCTCTGTAGTACACAAGTCTCTGTAGTACACAAGTCTCTGTAGTACACAAGTCTCTGTAGTACACAAGTCTCTGTAGTACACAAGTCTCTGTAGTACACAAGTCTCTGTAGTACACAAGTCTCTGTAGTACACAAGTCTCTGTAGTACACAAGTCTCTGTAGTACACAAGTCTCTGTAGTACACAAGTCTCTGTAGTACACAAGTCTCTGTAGTACACAAGTCTCTGTAGTACACAAGTCTCTGTAGTACACAAGTCTCTGTAGTACACAAGTCTCTGTAGTAAACAAGGATAACTGCTTGTACTTTTGGGATTTGGGGAAATAAAATATAATGGTTTTGATTCAATCCGTATAAGGAAAAACTGGAAATACATATTTTTTTGCAAACTACTTTACACGTCTGTGAATTTCTTTTTTGGGAGGGATTACATCATTAAAGTAACATTGCATGTTTGTTAGAGAAAACAACAATACTAACCATAATTAAAATGAAACTGTACCATGTCTGTTGATAATATACAACTCTGCACAGAGAAATGCAGGAAGTTCTAATACTTCAGCGCTAGTGTAGGAGTTATAGACCCGAATTCACAAAACGATGGCATGCCTTTACTCCCACTCATTTGAATGAAAGATATGCTAAAGTTTAGCACCCTTTTGTGGACCTGGGCCATAGTGTTTTGGAAGGGAACGGCTCTAATATTAATCTTTGTTTCTTTATTCTGAGCAGAAGAAGCTTCCGACACTTGGAAATGATGTGTTTTGCTTTTACATTGACGTACTGTATATTACGGTTTGTGTGTCAGCTCATGGACATCACCAGCTCCTTTAATTTATCTGTGAATAGTAGATTTCCAATATAAAAGACGCTACCTTTAATAGGATGTCATGAGTTGGAGGCCCAATTTTGTCTTCAGGTACAACGTTGTACTCTCTAGCCAGGGGGACTGTGGGTTTGTAGAGATGCCAATGTTTTTCCCCTTCTAGCTGAAGAACAAACACCTGAAAGTGGACACATCAAACACGTTTTATTGCTTCCCAAAGTGTCCCACAAGAAGACAGGTGAAAATGGCTTTGTGTATTACAGATGCCTCTAGCAAAGATGCCGTTAAAATTATGTTAACCACTTTATTTGTGGTTAATGCATGAAAGACTCTGCTGAGCAATATAACAAAGCCCCCCACAGCTTATATTGTTTAAAAAAAGAAAACTAAACCCACATTACTCATTTATTCTTCCAATCTATTTAGACAAACGCTTATTTCTTTAGATAGATTGCAAAATTACTTCTTCCAGAAGAAGTCCCATTTAAAAAAATTCAAGCACAAATTTCTGGAAAACAGTAGAATAAAAAAAGAAAATTTAAATAAAAAAAAAAAGCACAAATCTCCCCCATTATCGCATTGTAATATATCCAGACTGACTATGAGCTATGGACTGTGGATTTAGTATGACTTGCGTTTAAATAAAGGAGATTTAAGCTCCTCCTGTCAGGCTGCTACTACCCATCTTCTCGGCAGTATCAAAGTTACACTCTATCTAATGTGCCTGTATTTTCTGTACAGAATGTGAGTACATTACTGTTCTTTGTTTTTATGTATGATAAACTTTTAATTGGTCTGCACTATTGGCTCTCATTTGTCTTTCTCTGAGACATACAAGACAAGATTGGATTTCAGACCTATACTCACTGCTGTTTGAAATCTGCCAGTCTGTAAGCAGGCTCTCTATATGAGCCAAGACTTTACAAATTGTTCCTGTCACACTGCACAAACAGAAGTGCACTATATTGTTTTTCTCTTTTGGGGTGGATTCCTGACGAATATGCTCCCTCCTAATCCTGGAAGTGCTGTTAGCGGAGATTGTGTACATTTTCTCCTTGCAGGTTGAGACTTCGTTTTTTTCACTTTAATTCACTATTTATAAAATAGAACATCACTGGATAATTTATCCTTCACTTTATTGTGTATAAGTGCCTGTTTAGATCACTTGGTGTTATTAGCAAAGTAAATAAGACATACTGGCCACCTCTTCCCCTTTATAATCTGCTGAACATATATTTTTTTCCCATTGAGACTGTTAAAAAAATGCTACCAACCCAATTGAAGATTAAGATATTTCCCTCTTTCTCGCCAAATCTCCCTGCATATAGTTTTTATATGTTGGCCAGTAAGAAAGGCAGCAGCGTCACAAGCTCTCATCTTGTTAAACATGCCCCTCCATTTACAGACTGTATTAAATGGCAATTGCCAAGTTCAGTATGTTTATATCAGCTTAAAGAAAAGAAAACCCGTTTAATATCAGTGGCCGGGTTTAATATCAGTGCTCGGGTTTAATATCAGTGCTCGGGTTTAATATCAGTGCTCGGGTAATGTGTTGCAAAGCTGATTTTTCTCACACCTAGTCAGAATTCTCCAGCTTTTTTTATGAAACAGTCAAATTGTGGGGTTATGCTGCCATCTAGTGCAAGCTAGTGCACTTTCCTAACACAATAAACCGAGTAGAGGTAGGTATTTGATATTTCATTTCAGTAAATTATTTATTTATAACATGTTTTACCAGGAAGTAATACATTGATTCTTTTGGCTGACAGCTGCGCATACAGTAGCTTTTTAAACCCCACAAGCCAGCCCAGAGGGTGTAACAGTAATCCTGATCCTTTGTTGTATAATGATTAATTAAGCAATAAATAGATGGTTCACTAGCCACTATTTTTTCTTGTGACTTGATTGTGAACTCATTAAGCTGTGTCAATATGGTATACTGTACACTAGAGCAGTGGTTCCCAACTCCAGTCCTCAGGGAACCTCAACAGGTCAGGTCTTAAGGATATCCCCGCTCCAGCACAGGTGGCTCAGTCAAAATGACTGAGCCGCTGATTGACCCACCTGTGCTGGAGCAGGGATATCCTTAAGACCTGACCTGTTTAAAATACTGAACTAGATCAAGAGAAATATTTGCTATACATGAATAGATAGACGTAGATATATGATTTATTTGGTAAAATTCATCTTATTCTGTCACAAAGTCTCTATCTTTATCCAATCCTCAGCACAGGCGTCATTATGTTTTTTCCAGCAAAATATAGATGTTTGTCATGTACCACATTGCATCTTATGCTGAGTGCAGTGGTGGCCAACTCCAATCCTCCAGGGCCACAACAGGTCAGGATTTCAGGATATCCCTGCTAAGGCACAGGTGGCTCAATCAGTGGTTCAGCCATTGACTGAGCCACCTGTGCTGAAGCAGGGATATATTTTAAACCTGACCTGTTGGTGGCCCTGGCGGATTGGAGTTGGCCACCTTTGCTGGAGAGTCTCTCACCTCAACATCATCATAGTGAGCAGGCAGGCCCCGGGAGTCTGGAGGTGTGATGTACACGTTACTTCCAACCAACGTGCCGAAGAAGCATTCCAGCTTTTCCATAATGTGCCATAACTTATCCTGGAAAGAAAGTCCATTAATAGAAAAGGTGTGTGTTAGAAATAAGATATGTTCATGTTATATGTACTTAAAAGTGGACCACTGAATTTTTTATAGGAGTAAAAATGAGGGACAGCTTTAGAGCAGTGATTATTTTGCAGAAAACCCACATGCCGGGATTCCCTTGTGCAGCATGTTCTAGCACACCTCAATCCTATATTAACTGTCATTGACTTGAATGGCAATGAATGCGGGATCACAATTCAATAACCTATAGAGCACATTAGTAAATCGTCCGTAATTGAATGCTGCATCCTCGTACAGGGTAGCGGCTGGTCCCACACATTCAGCACTGAGTAAGAGGTTCCATCAACATAAATTGTAAAGCAAAAAGTATATATGTGTGTGTGTGTGTGTGTGTGTGTGTGTGTGTGTGTGTGTGTGTGTGTGTGTGTGTGTGTGTGTGTGTGTGTATATATATATATACAGTGTTCAACAAACCTATACATTTGCACGCCCCGGGCGAGTGGATTTAACATCGTGGCGAGCTCCTATTGGCCCAAGCATATGCTTTTTGCCACCCTTTTATCATTGCTTTTCCCTGAACATTTCATTTAGACCAGGGAATCTCCAAACTACGGCCCGGGGGCCACATCAGGCCCCAACACAAGATTTTATCCGTCCCGCAGCAACTTGAAATATATATATATATTTTTGCTCATAATATATCATTTCCCAGTGTAAGCACGGCATCCTTTCTTTGTAGTTGTCACATTTCTCTTTTGTTCTGAATCATATCATGCCGATTACCCCAAAAACATCCAAATAAAACTTATTCATTCATAAAAAGATATTTTTTTTTGTTTGGCCCTCGAAAGTGTAGAATATACGATGTGTCCCTCGTACTGAAAAGTTTGGAGACCACTGATTTAGACCATAAAAAGCCTGTTACAGTATATCGATACATAAACATACATAAACATACATACATACATAAACAGTACATCTTACGTTAAATCTCTGAGGCTGGTGAAATTGTATCGTTGCTTTCAATCTGCCAAAGTCTTTCATCAGATGCAGGTAGCTGGCTTTCCCCGCTCTCTGTAAACTGACTTTCTTCCCGCCTTTGCACTTACATACGTTCACATCTCTTCCATAGTAAATGCCTCGCCCAGTTATATGCTTCAAATCCGACACTGAGAATAGGGATTGGTAGTAGGCACTCATCTCAGGGTCAGACCGGTGGATTATCAGCGGCTTTTTTTCCCAGTACTCACAAAAAAACTCCGCACTTTTAATTGGGGAGATAATACTTTCAAAAAGGCTTTCTGGGCTGGAAAAATTCAAAACTGAGGTGGGGGCCACTTCCGGCCCTCGGAGTAATTTGCAAGGAGTGTGCGCACCATTTTCTGTTTTTGTACCATGTCTTCTTCTTGGCATGTTCTGTGGGGCAAAAGCTGGAATCAATACACACACACACACACACACACACACAATATGACACATCCAAGAGCAATGCACTAGAGCAGGGGTGTGCAAATGTTTGACGCTGCGCCCCCCTGCCTGCTCTCGCCCCCCCTTACCATTGTTACAGCATCAAATGACCCAGTGGTGCCATTTGACGCCGCATTGGAATGGCGACGCTCCCCGGCATTTAATTTAAATGCTTTGGGGAAGAGCACAGGGCTTCTGCAACAGCCACCCCCCCTGCTCCCCAAAAAAAAAAATCTTGTGCACGCCTGCACTAGAGTAGAGTACATCGAGTTTGGCATGTTCCGAAATGTCTCTTTACAAGGGGAGATTGAGTGCCCATATATTTTGTTTTTTAATTTGTGACTCTTTACAACCTTTGAATGTAAGCGTCACCCAGCTTACAATGAATGTAGCAGGCTATGCATAAAGCTGCAATATCTTCACAGACTGCATGCATAACAGCACTGCATGAGTGTAAATTGCAACACTGGCCTAGCTGAAAAAAACAAGGTAACTGCAGACAGGGCATTACATTGAGTTACTTAACACATTATAGTGCTATATGTATTGTTTTTTTTTTTTTTTTTTTTTTTTTACTGTGCCTCACCGAATCACCCTCAGCAGCTTTGGAATTGTATGATAGGTCCGTCTAATAATTTGATCAGCAGTGTTTTGCCTCAACCAGCAAACCAAGATCAGTTTTATGAACAATGGGACTACTTGAATACTTTTTATAGAAAGTATGTATCTATGAATTTCATGCCACATACCCATGGGTGACACCTCCACATATACAATATGGTTTTCTTTACCGTATGTTTAAATGCTTGTATGTGCAGAGGTAATGGATGATCAAACCAGGTGGCCTCTCATATGACTGGTATTGGTTTAAAAAAAAAAAAAAAAGCAATAATTCAAATAAAGATAGGATTTATTAGCTTGAAGCACTGATCCATTACATCTAAATGCACTAGAGAAAAAAATCCGTGTGGCAAACAATCTTTCCTAAATAATAGCATTAATAATTAACTTTTATTTACATATAACTTCTTTACTTATGTAAATAAGTTAATTATGAATGCTATAATTATTTAGGAAGGATTGTGTGCCACGTGTGTGTGTGTGTGTGTGTGTGTACCTATTTCCAGCACCTAGGCTAAGTAAGGGGTCCCTGGTAGTTTGTATCCCTTAACCACAAACAGACCAGTCATTTTCACAACACAGCCCGTGTATGAACTACTAATGAGTTTCTAAAGAGAAACAGAAACAAGACTAACACATGGCTCCCGAGAACAGGGTCGGTGACTTCTCTTTATATAAACACACAATACGAATTGTCATGTACAGTAGAGACGCCCCGAGAACACAAACCTGAGAACACCATTTCCCTTCTCCATCCCCAAGAAAGTAATTCCTAAAACATATTGTCTCCTGAGTGTCACACAAGGAACACTCCAGGAAGCAGATCAGGTAATAAACAAGGGACGTGGGTGGATGAAGAGGGGGAGGGGGGTGGTGGTGGTGTGTGTGTGTATATATATATATACACGGTATATATATATATATATATACACTATATATTTAGTGTTGTGCCTGAGCTGTGGATATCTTACGATATTGCTGTGCCTGTGTCCGCTCTGCTTGTGGAACAGTTACAGTACTCTAGTCCTGTTCCTGCAATACAATGCGGCTCGCACACGTTCTGCTCACCTGAGCCTGCTCTCCCAGACAGCGCAAGCTGACCACGTGTCTGCAATGGTGCTCCCAGCATGCTTTGCGCCGCCATGCAGACTCGCGTCTTCACATTAAAAGGGCAATGGCACGTACTAATTGTGCTTTATTGTACAGGGACATCTAGTGGCTCCCAATAGGAACGATTACTTTTATTTTCGGGGGGGACTCAATTCGGATTCCAACGAGCCTTCCGCATACAGGTGTAATCCGATGGGTAAATACAGGAGGATTTTTTAATTTTTTTTTATGACTGATATTTCTGCAGGAAACCCCCCCCCCCCCTACATAAAATAGCCCAAATGTATTTACTTGAAACATAAATGTGCAGTGCTTTTCTAATCTTTCTTCTTTAAAACCAAGAAATCCCCTCCCCCATTTAAATTCAACATTTTGAATGTATGTAGATATTGAATTTACTCCATTTGTAGACAGTGGATTGGTGGAGCCCCAAATCCTTAAATAGTTTTGTGACCCTTTCTAGACTGATGAGCAGCAATAATTGGCTTTTCTGAGGTGCTCAAAGATTTCTTTTGATCGTGGCATGACGTGTTTCCACACACCTGTATGGCGAAGACCAAACTCCCAATGTTTCAGATCTGTATGTAGGGTGGGGCCTCCCAAACTCTTGAGACATGAAAGTAATAATAGGAAAGGGAGTCCCTGCCCTGAAGAACTTACAATTTAAGTGGTAAGTAGGGAGAACTTACAGAGACAGTAGGAGGGTGTTATAGTAAGGGCGTCTTATTATTATTGTAGAACCGATGTGGGAATACTACTTTACTTAAGGGGTTAATGGTCCCTAGAGGGATTACCTACAGTATAGCTACAGTGTAAAAGCCTTCCATCACATGGTGTGGAGTTGATGGGCAGAAATCTAGCCACTCTCGCCTTCTATAAGGTGCCCAGTGATGTCATTAAGTAAGGATACTAAGTAGAATAGTGACTAGTGATGTCACTATGGGGTATATATACTGGGGATGGAGCTTTCTAGTTTAGATTCCAGGAGAGAACAAGATGGGGGATCTCAATGTAAAAATGTAAGTTTTATGAGGGTTACTGTGTGTGTTAGCATCAGGACCCCCTTTGTTATGTTCCAGTTTAGGGGGAAGTGTAATTCCTAAATACTGGGGGGCCCTCTATATGGTCCTGAGGCATGTTCCACCCATAGAGGGGATGGAAAGTTACTCTATAGGAGGTTCCAACGTAAGTACCTCAGAGAATAACCCCAGAGTAGCTCTGATAGTGTGATAGGGTGGACATCTTCATGCAAGAGGGCACCCTACCAGTGGATCCTAGTGGAGGAAGGAACAGCCACATTCAGGCATGGGCTTGCTACATATAGTGACAACAAAGGGAAGAATGTCCTATTTGTGGGGCGAGGCATGCGCACCCCAAGGAAGTTTGTGTTTGTTCCTGTAAATAAAGTTGACAGAAAAGTTCCTGGGGCCTTCCATCATTTCTTCTAATGCTTACCAAACCAGCCCTGCACGAATGCCAGTACCCTGAGAAACAAGGTAAATAAGAGACGCTGAGCATCGCCTGCATATAAGCAAAACCTGAATAGACATTGGATCACTTTGGAATGGCCCTCTTCTGTTGGCCTGGGGAAAGAGGTGTTACATTGTTGTTATTATAATTATCCATCATTATTATGCTATATATTTTTTAATGTATTCTGGAAGATGAAGGCAGGATTTCAAAATTGACACATTCTTGTTTAATTAATAAAAGGCAGATAGAAGTAAAAAGATTATTGGAGGTGGTCTAGAACTACACCTATTATATAGCATGAGTTGCCACATTCTTTATACAGTATCTCCAAATAAGAAAAAAAAAAAAAAAAGAACAAAACTGGTAATTAAGTAACAAACCATAAGAACTTTATAACATCTAATAATTTTGCCCTCTGAATACAGGTGAAAACTGCGAGACCGCATCTTCTGCGGTGGAATCCTGAAAGATAGAAGGATTCTCTTGGCAATGTACTGTAAGTATCAAACAAAAACAAACGTATTTCTGTTTTTACATTAAACAACTATGTACTGTAGATTAACTTGTCGGTCCCTGCTGGCTGCACACAAAGGCGGCTGCCATTATCATGATACATTGTCCAGCTTTTACTCACCTATCAGTATGAGATTTGTGGAGTAAACACAGTACACAGGTATGAAGCATTAAGAGTAATTGGGAGAAAAGCTTATATACTAGTATGGTCAAATGTTGCATGAATGTTTGTGTTTGCTGCCATATTTTTCTCTACATTTTTATGCATCATTTAAACCACAAGGCCTTATTTTTCATACAGCTATTCAGTCAACGGAAGCATGTGAATGCAAGAAAGCGATTTAAAAAAGTTTCTTTATAACAAACTGATTTATTATACTGTACTTTCCAAAAACACAATTGCACTGCATGGCATTAAAAAGTCAGGTGGATCTATAATGTTATCACCCACCCATGTTAACCTAAATTGAGAGTTTTTATGATGGAGAAAAGAAAAACATCCGGAGAGACGCACTGGAAATGTATATTATTGTATTTTTATTTACATAGCGGCTGCCAGTGTGTACGTTGCTTTACAGAGGCAATATACAAGAAATAATAGAAAGAAGAATAATGTAAATAAGTGTAGAATAGATAATACGCTGGGCAAGCGAAGTCCCTTCCCTAAAGAGCTTACAATCTGGTGTATGAGGAGACATACAGAGACAAAAAAAGGAATACCTGGAAATGCACATTTTATAGGGTTAGGCAGCAATCCCGCCTTATTAACCCCCCTTCTTTTTGTACAGCATGGGAACTGTCCATGGTTTCCGAGATACCGGTGATGTCACTTCCTGGCTTTTGAAAGGGAAGTAAATGGCCGTCCAACAGTAGGCCGCCATCAATGATGTTGCAGCTTCCTATTGTCCTGTGGGACCTGTAACATTTGGCAGCCATTTTGTTTTTGTTTTTTTACCTGAAGGGAGATTTAAAACTGGTAACTTCATTGGTAAGTATCTCTTTTATACTGTAAAAACAAAGAAGGGCAAATAAATAAAACAAGCTGCCGGGATTGCGGCATTAGAAGGGTTCATGTCTTGTAAGCACCTTGGGGCAGGGACCTCCTTCCTATTGTCTGTTTGCCTTAACACAGGGGTGGCCATCTCCAGTCCTCAAGGGCCACCAACAGGTCAGGTTTTCATTGAGCCACCTGTGCGGAAGCAGAGACTGATTGAGCCACCTGTGCTGAAGCAGGGATATCCTGACAACCTGACCTGCTGGTGGCCCTTGAGGACTGGAGATGGCCACCCCTGCCTTAACATATATGTACTCTTTTGTCATACAATATTATTGTCCTCTCCCTCATATTGTACGGTGCTGCAGAATGTGTGAGTGCCATACAAAGAAAAGATTGTTAGAATATTATAGGACATACTTGAAAACCAGCGCTAACACTCAATGTATTTTTTTCCTGGTAAAAGATTTTATAAATAATAATGTACGTATGACGCAGTGACACTTTTGTGCGAGCTCACAGCGGTATATCTTTAGAGTGGAGCACTTGGTTAAAGACAAATACACTCGCTGTATCACACAATGGTGATCTGAAATATTGTCATTTTTGGTGGTATTCAAAAGATACTGGAAAAAAAGAACAACGTAAAGACAGATTAATTAAATGAATACGAGATGAAACAAAATGGATTGTAAAAATGAATAGTGTGTGGGGTAAAATAAAGACAATGAGTATAGTCCTTTTCTGTAATGTGCCTCTTTTTTGATGTATTCTCTTGGATTATGTATACATACAGTAGTTTGCATTGCAATTTCTATTGTACAACAAAATACTCAGCTGCAATCACTGTTAAATCATAAGTTTTTTTATTAAGATTTTTTTAAAAATAAAATTATAATTTTCAGTTGTTATTGGTTTGTTGATTAATTAGGGGCGGGAATAGTATATATTGTATGTTGAGGACATTTGTATTTAGCAGATTCCTCTTGAGGATCACGCGAAACGCGCTTTAAAAACTTTTTTTTTTAAATAACAATGTTAAATATGCAATTAGTTCTATTTTAACCCTCATCAGATTGGAACTCGACTCCTTTTTACACCTTTGAAATCATTCTTTGATGCCACCCTGGCAAAACAGGAGCTTTGAACTGTTACCAAAATTGCTTGAAGCAAAAAGTTCCTTTTGACTTAACCCTTTCATTGTTAAAAGTGACTCTAATGCATTGATCTGCAAGAAGAAAAGGGGTACAATTTTATTTTTATGTGCTAGTGGAGGGAGACACTTTTATAGCACTATATTATAGCATTCATGTGCTGTCTTAAATAACTGCTTATTTTTCAACATAGTAGAGCTGCAGGCTATATACATCAATATTCTCCGATCATCCCGAAAGAGTTCCCTGAAATATGCAGGTCATTTTAAAATCGTACCACATAAAGAAGAATTTAAAATGCACCTGAAAATGCATTTAAAAGCTCCTTACAATGCATCTGATCTCAGACGCGCTATTAGAGAGGGTTGGGGTTCCTTACAATGCATCTGATCTCAGACACGATATTAGAGAGGGTTGGGGTTCCTTACAATGCATCTGATCTCAGACACGATATTAGAGAGGGTTGGGGTTCCTTACAATGCATCTGATCTCAGACGCGCTATTAGAGAGGGTTGGGGTTCCTTACAATGCATCTGATCTCAGACACGATATTAGAGAGGGTTGGGGTTCCTTAAAATGCATCTGATCTCAGACACTTTATTAGAGAGGGTTGGGGTTCCTTAAAATGCATCTGATCTCAGGCACGCAAGTTGATAGGGTTGGGGTTCCTCGGAATTTCACAATATAGTTATAGGGTCCCTTAACAAACTAAAAAAAGTTGAAAACCACAGCTATACACACTGAGCACCAATCACACCTAATTCCCACCTGAGTATGATCTCAAAATCATAAGCAGTTAACTAAATAACATTTTCTGAGATAATTGTAGGGCTCTGTTGAGTTGGCCACAAAAGCCTCATTTATACAGTAACATGGTCACAGCTAACTCTGAACACGGGGGATGATGAAAGGACAGTATATTGTTCATGGTTAATAAACTATCACAATAACAGCCTTTATTTATTTCTTCATACTGGCCCAAAACATCACTATTTTTAGAAAATAAATCATTCAAAACAATGTGAGTTTTTTTCATAGATAAATCTGATGTAATTCTCTTTGATTGATTGGTTTTGCCCCAGTTTTGCAGCCAGGATCCTTTAGTAAATAGAGCCCCAACTGGTTGTTCTCAAGCACGAGTGAGACTAGTTCCTCACATCATGGTGATTCGGAGCACATTTTTTTTATGCCTTTACATTTCGGTGCGGAAATATAGACATATGTACATTGTAACATATTATTTTCATAAGTACACACCCCAGTAAAAAAAGTTAAATACAATATATACAACGGGAAAAAAAATCCTGGAATAAGTGTCAATAGCATGGTTGTTCTCCAGGATAATTCTGCCAACGTTTCCTTTTATGGACCGCTTCCTCTTTACACGCGTGGCGTCTAAAGTAGCCACACTGGCTGCCCGTCCTCGGAATGAACTCTCCTCGGAGTGTACAGAATAGTTCAAGTCTGCATCACTGTCATGATAACAGCCATCAAAGGCCATCGCTTGCACAGCCTCAAGGTTAAGTGTTGCTGAGGACTGAGGAAATAAAAAGTTACTGAAAGATCCGTGTGTATTATTTATGTACTGTGTCACTTTATGTACAAAATATGTGATATTACAGCAGCATTATTACATAAGAGCCTGGCCAACATGCATTATTGATCATTCATTTCTATTAGATGTTGCTGTAATATGAACAAACAGCTGTACAAACATAGTTACATTAGGATGAACTAAAACCCCATTTTAAAATATATAATTTTAAATGTACATATACTGTACAGTCTACCTGGAACTTTGCAGCTTTGTTCTGAACCTGGGCCTAGGCATTTTTGGTTTTGTACATTTTGAAAAGTGAGAAACACCGACAGCATCCAAAGTTAAGAGTTTTTTGTTTACCTCTATAAAAATAAATGGCTGACAAAATACTACAGAGGCTTTAAGGCAGGCCTGCACAACTCCAGTCCCCGAGGGCTGCAAACAGGCCAGGTTTTCAGGATATCCCTACTTAAGCACAGCTTGCTCAATTAGTGGCTCAGTCATACTGAGCCACTAATTAAGCCAGCTGTGCTTAAGAAGGCATATCCTGAAAACCTGGCCTGTTTGCAGCCCTCGGGGACTGGAGTTGCACAGGTCTGCTTTAAGGCATGGTATTCTTTTTCCTATTGATAATACTGTATATATATTTTGTGTAGGAATATATGAATATTGTGAGTACCACAAGATGGCAGCTCTCCTTTTTTTCTTTCTTTTTTCTGTACAAACATCATAGGCTTTATCTTATTCCACATTCCCATATGATAAAATACATTTAAATCCGTTGGACGATACAGTGAAGAGGGAATAGAAGCTGCTACCTGATGTCCTGCTACGTGTCCCTCAAACTCAACTGAAAATGCATAATTGCCGTACTCCCTATCTGTATGATAAAAATGTCATGGTGTATGTTAGCAACTGCACAATAAGAAGTAACATCAGAAAAAAAGAAGATATGGCCAAAACTGGATGCGTGAAATCAGAACCAACCAAAACATTAGATTCCAAAACCAAAACCCTTAACTTTTTTTCAAACCAAGAGCCAAAAATTACTTAGAACCAAAATCAGAACACCAGGCCAAGTGCCCATATGTAGGTGTTACTCGCCATAATACCTATTTCAAGAAACACCATTGTATCAGGGGGAATATATAGCTACTACCACCTCCCCATAATGCTCTTCTTGTCTCATATTTCTACTATTTATTGGCTCACCCGCCCAAGTGAAAGTAGTTGCATCATTCCTTACATTTAAATTAGGACCTGATCTGGTTCTATTGAGTTATGCTATTACATGAAGGCAGCATAGAGAATTTCTCCTCCATAAAACATGTCAAGGAGATTAAATTGGGGATTGGAAGAACATAGAGGGACGAGCCTTTTAAAAAGGAAAGGCAATGTTTTTAGGAAGGGATAGCCTCTTTATTCTTATGCTGTATGTGGTAAATACTATATACTCTGTAGCTTCTGTTTAGGCTGTTTTCCGTATATAGCATTTACACCGGTATCCTACGACAATAATGATAACTCTGAATGTTCCCAGATGATCTGTATGTACAGTTGTGTTATGCGATTTATTAGTAATGATTGTAAATGGTAACACTAGGTCACACTAAATATCCGAACCTAGAAATGGGAAAATTGCATATAGTTTGTGAATACAGCATGTTAGCTTTGTATCAACTATGGGAATGTTAAATAACATACAGTAATTGGGATAGTCTTAAAGGCTTATGCTCATCTCCAGCAAAAATAAAAATGAATGTAGACATAGCAAGACACTGTCCCAAGTGCTGCGCCCGAAAAAGAAAAGAGTCGCGGCACTGGGGGCAGTGTCTGCTGCGACCGTGCTGCTGGGGGGGTCCATGCTTCTGGATCAAACCCCCCAGCAGAGTTAGTCCGTCCGGGCCACGATCGTTGCGGTCGCGGGACTGTGAGCTGCCTCGGCAAGACAAATAGTAAGTCTGGCTACATCTGTCAATTTCTTCCCCGGGTCATTTCAATAGCTCTTGGTTCTCAACCTGAACAATAAACCAATTGTTAGTATTTACCTTCCCTCTCCTTTTGAGCTGCTTCCTTTCCTCCACAGTGGTGAGATAATTTACAGCTGCATACTCGATGACAGATAGGAAAACAAAGAGAAAACTGACCCACAAGTACACGTCCACAGCTTTAATGTAAGACACCTGAGGCATTGAGGCACTCACTCCGGTGATTATTGTTGACATTGTTAGCACAGTGGTAATACCTGTCAATAAAATGATACATGAAAACATTGTTGATAAACTAGAAGAAAAAAGTACCCTCTTCAGAACTAGACTTTATTTAGTTTTTTTTACATTAGTTGGGATGAGTTTATGTGCCATGATGGTGGACTCCCCATTATGTCCCGCTGGCGATATCATTTCTGTCCTATGCCTAAATCTGTTTCATTCTCTTCCTTTGGGGTTCACACTGTCCAGCTTTTCTACCCTCTTTCTCTGCACGTGGCAGTTATCTTCCGACCGCCTAACTCTACATAATCTATCTCCACCTTCCTCCCAGACTTTGAATCCTGGCTTTCCTTCTTTCTCTCCTCTAGCTCTCCCTTCCTTTTATTGGGGATTTAAACTATGATATTGATGATCCCTTAATCTCCTGAGCATCTCATCTTCTCTCTCTAACCTTCTCCTTTGGTTCCACTAATGGACCGATTCCTGCACCCACAAGGATGTTCACTATTTAGACCAGGTCTTTATTTCTGATTTCTCTATCTCCTCCCTTCCACTCTCTGGCTATCACCTCCTTTCAGTCACCACCTCTGATTCTTCTCACCCTCCTCCTACCTGTTCTACTCGCTTCTCTCAAGACCTTCACTCCATTGACCTCTCTGCTCTGGCATCTACCCAGAACGCTAACCTCTCCTCTCTCTCCTAACTCTGAATCTGACAACTCTTGTTACTCTATCTTCTCCTCCTCACTTGAACTATACCCATCCCCCTAACCCACGGCCTTGGCTAAATTCCCAACCACGCTTCATTTGCACTCGCACCCGCTCCTCTAAACGCCTATGAAGCAAATCTCACACTAATGCTGATTTTCTACACTATATATGTACCTCTCCTATTTTAACTCTGCTCTCTATAAAGGCAAGCAACACTACTTCTCCTCACTCATCAACACTCACACACACTCCGACTGTCTTCCTTCACTACTCAAATCTTTACTGACCACTTTAAATGCCAGTTGTATGCTATCCACAATGAGATTAATTCTGTCTCTTCCCCCTCCACTCTGTTTCTACAGTACTTAAACTTCCTTCTTCCACTCGTGACTCCTTTTCTCCTGTTACAGAGTTGGAATTTTCCAAGCTGATTTTCTCTTCTTCCTCTACCACACACTCTCTTGATCCCATTCCCTCACACCTTATTAGAACTCTTGCTTCTATCTTAGACCCCACTCTTTCCCATATTGTATATATCCCTGTGGAACTTCCTCACCCTCGGTATATACCAATCACCTTGAAGACAAACCTAAAAACTCACCTCTTAAATGAAGCATCCCAATAGCATAGACTCATGGTTACTGTCCCACACCCACAGTCACTCCAACCAAACATTGTGGCCAAGCACTGCCATCTAATGCACTTATTCCCTCACCTGCTGTCCCTATAAGGCCTCGGCCAGGGTGGCGCTGAGCGGGCGCGCTCACGCTGGCCGCAATGTGTGTGGCCAGCGTGAGCAAGCGCCTGAGCATGCGCGGCGCTTAGCTGCTTGCCAAGCAAGCAAATTTGAATTTGCCACTTGCTTGCGCCACCGTGCATGAGCGCCTGCACGCTCAGTGCCACCCTGACCACAGCCTAAGTTTTCCAACATAACACTTAGATTGTTAGCTCTCTGGGGCAGGGATTTAGTTTCCTATTGTCTGATTTTGTTTGTTGCCCTTTTGTATAATAATTCCCAGCATTGTCTATTCTGTAAAGCACTGAGTACACTGTGGGCATTATATAAATAAAGATATACATACATACATACAAAGTAAAAGGAGACGTATATAAGCAGCGGTTTGGCCACATATATATATATCCACATATATATAGGTTGGGTGGATCAGAGGTGCTGTACTGTCCCTTTACCTAGTGATACTCTTGCAGGAACAGCTCTTCTATCAATCCAAAAAGAAACCCATGACAGCATCACCATCAGCATCGCTGGGAAGTAAGACTGCAGCAGGAAAAAGAAAATGTGCCGTCTCAGGATGAAATTGATGAAAAGTCTGTTGTACCAACCTAGTACAGAAAGGAAAATGCCATTATTAGTAATAGTTGCTATTTTGACTCCTGAGAGACCATAATATTAAAGATAGTTTACGGATAATTTGCCAATGTAAATAAGCGGAGCACATGGAAAAAGTAACGTAATATACTTGGCATGTTTGCATGTATTTTATTAACGCAATTAATTAATAGATTCACCAACAACAACAAAAAAAAACGATGAACCCTGTTTACAGTACTAAGCAGTGCTATTCCACCTTACAGCCCAAGCAAGTCACTGGGCCCTTAAGGGGTCTTGTGGAATAGCACCTAATAAGCAGAGGACTAAATAAATAAGTTTTAGGCAGATATAAAGTTTTTTCCCTGGCATAACAATCAAAAGGTGTCATAGTAAATAGGGCACATTTAATGTTTTTTTTTTTTTTTTAAGAAAACAGTTTGCCCTGATTTTCACCATCAGGATGGATTTTGTGTTAAAGTAACTATCTGCACGATCAGTCAGTCATTTTCAGAACCACGGCATAAACCATCAACATAAAGCTACCCCATCATCGTTCAATCAAGACAGGAGATATGCACATACCAGTTTAGTTGGGCTTTTATCAAAACGGTTGCAAAACCATTGCTGAGGCTACATAACCAACAAGGTCTCAAAATGTCTTTTTGCAGCAGAATGAGCACTAACCTATTACCAAGTCAGTGACTATGGGGTTTATGTATTAAGGCAAATTAATTTAGTACGGCAGAGGGTAAATCTGTGGTGGCTTGGTCTGGGAAAGCGGCATAGAGACATACAGTATCAGGCTGTGGCCCCGCTGACTGCTCTCATGCTTGAGAGCGGTGACGTCACCAGCTCTCTAGCATGAGCGCCGGGTGTCCGCGCTATTTCGCAAATGCGCACAGGGGGGGGGGGGGGGGGGGCATTGCAGACAAATTGAGCGCGAGCAAACCACGTGAGCGGGGACTTGCACATAAACATTTGTGTAACTAAAAGCGGCAAGCACCGCGCGCTCAGGGCGGTCATCGCCAGCGGGGACGCAGCCTGATACATGAATTGTCACCCTCAGGCTCTCAATCTCGTCTTAAAACTAATTTGCAATGCAAAATAGATTGGCAGAGCTAATATGGTACAAATAGATACTTGATGTACACTGAGGGAAGTAAAGAAATTCAAAGATTTACTCCAAGATTTACTAAGCTCTGATAAGGGTTATCGTAGCTCAATCCATTGACAGGTAATGCTGGATCGATCTCGGATTGCTTTATACAGTATGAGCTTTGTGAGTCCCCCCACTTCTTTCAGTCACTGCTATGTGACAGCTATACCGTCAATAGTATCTGGAGGAGTACACAAAGCGCAAAAACTCCTCACAGGTAAAGATGTTTGTTCACAGGAATCAGGTCTCAGTGTAAGCAGCATATGTTAAAAAGAAAAGAGGAGAACATAAGCTGCTTATAGTGAGACCTGATTCCTGTGAACAAACATCTTTACCTCTGAGAGGAGTTTTTGCGCTTCGTGTACTCCTCCAGATGCAACCTTGAGGGATTGAGAAATTCCTCACACCAGCAGCATCTCCTCTTGGTGATATTAATTATTTTTTAATCATTTTCAACTGTTTATTATTTAATATAATTTGGGGTTGCGCTTACATTTCCTGTATCACATACCGTCAATAGTAACCTGACACTTTACCTGTACTGCTGTACAAAGCAAGTCCACTAGAAGCACTGAACTCTTCAATGAAAAACTGAGACAGTGCAATGTGTTCATCTGTTTTCAGCGATTCATTCCCACGTTTCCAGTATAACATAAGGTCTTCCTCATTATATGCATCTGGATAAGAACAAAACGGAATTTTAAATCATTTGCTACAATTTTATCAGACAAGATGTATTTTCATGTAATCAGTTTGTATTGTATTCTTGCACACACAATACAGCTCAACCCCGTTATAGCGCGGTCCGCTATAACGCGGATTGCTTATAACTCGGTTTGAGCGTGGACCCCGAATTGAAAAAAATTTTTTTTGCACACACACTGCACACACTCACTGCACACTGCATACATTCACAGCACACTGCACACACTCACAGCACACTGCACACACTCACAGCACACTGCACACACTCACAGCACACTGCATACACTCACAGCACACTGCATACACCCACAGCACACTGCACACACTCACAGCACACTGCACACACTCACAGCACACTGCACACACTCACAGCACACTGCACACACTCACAGCACTCTGCAAACACTCACAGCACACTGCACACACTCAGCACAAACTCACAGCACACTGCACACACTCACAGCACACTGCACACACTCACAGCACACTGCACACACTCACAGCACACTGCACACACACACACACACACACACACACACACACACACACACACACACACACACACACACAGAGAGAGACACACTGTCTCTTTAAGGGAGCTTGCTCTCGCAAGACGGAAGCAGAAGCAGGAAGCAGAGACAGGGAGAAGAGCTGCCAGATGCCGGGTAAGTGCTGTGTGCTGTTGCCGCTGCCCCACCAGGTCTGGGAACGCTGGGAGAGTTCTCAGCTTTCCCCCTCTGGCGGACACAGTACCACCACAAAAAAAAAAAAATAACGAAAAAAAAAAAAAAATTTTTTTTCTTTTTCGGCGGTTATTTTTTCCTGCGACCCCGTTTATAACGCGGTGGTCGCGGGTGGCCCCCGAGGAACGCGCTATAATGAGGTTAAGCTGTATAAGTTAATAAGTGACAAAATCCTTCCACTCCCCAGTGTACAGCAAATAAAAATACCAGTTATGGTGCATTTGCATGCCTCAGACAGGTCTGCAACCCTGTCTTTCCCAATTATCACTTAGCAAACAGTGCTTCCACTGCAGCAAGGGATTCTGGGTAATGACATGCAAATGAGCGCACAGTCACCTTTTACTTCATATTAATTTTAACATGGAGCCCTATAAGCATATGCCTGCCGTATTACGCAGTTTTTCAGCACAGCCTTGGTTATTGTATTCTTGTATCGTTTTAACACACTTGCTGTTGCTGAAATGTTTAATCTATTAGTTGCACAAGAGGTGTTAAAGTTTTCACCCGAGAGATCTTTTCCGTGACATTTAATATGGTCTGTATGTATGAATAGCAGTAAAATAAATATCAAATGGCCCATTCTCAACTGAAGTATAGGGGACAATAGGATTTCCACAATACCACCAAAAGACCCAGTAAAGTCATTCTTTTCTGCACCCCCTTTTTTGTTGTCAATGTAATTCTCCACTCACGGCTCTAAAAGCTAATCACAGTTTTACAGAGGTAAGATGAATAAAGTGTCATGTTATATGGTGGTGTTCCCTGATGAAGGTGCCTGTTGCACAGAAACGTTGGATGCTGTTATGACTCTTTTGAGTCATGAAATCATTTTTTGATTTATATTTTTGGTGTGCTTGACTACCTTTTTCATATGGTGGTGGAAGCATAGTCCAGATAATCTGAAAAGATAACCAACATCACAGAATGAATTGTATTCTGTGAAGAGGATGGTATTATTGCTACTGAGAATTTTCATTGCTTGTGTGTTATGTGGTGGGGTTATTCAAGTACTATGGAAGATAGTACAGTGAAATACCGAGAGTATGGGAAAAAGTAAGAATTGGCTATGAGGTATTGGACCAAATACACATATATATCATGATACAGCAAATGGCTTAATGCTTCTTTATAATATCATCAACTAGTTTAAGAAGATGTACCACCCACATCTTATATAACCACTTGTGTATGTCTGGTCTCTTTTATTTGTCTCTTCTTTACTTTGTGTCCCCAAAACTCATATCTTTCTCAGTTGGCATTATGAAACCTAGGCATTTCAGAGGTATTGGAGAAAGTTATTTAATGCAAGTCAGTCACTAATTGGACCCTCTTTTGAACCTCAATTCTTCTCTACTTCTTCATTCTTTTTTCCCCAAACCCCCTCGAGATCCTACAATCCATGGCCTCTGAATCCTCCAATCTCTGTCCTGGAATTTTGGGCTCAGAAGTTAAAACTACTATGAGTTATTCTATAACTGCAGAGTATAGACAGAAAGGTTTGAGGTCGGCCAGTAGGTTAGTAGGTCAACGAGTGCCAATTTGAAAGCAATTTTCTTTTGTGCTCTGGATTGTACTTAGCTTGACCTTTTTTTATGATGGGTAGTCACTGAATAATTAATAGCACTGGAACTTGGCATAGAGTCATGTGTGTTTTACATAATAAATATTACTCTAAATGGTCAGCGTTTCAGAAATGTACTTGGAGAGTACTGAAGGGCCAGTAGGCAGGAAAGCCCTCAACTTGTCTGCATTCACAATGATACCAATACATTATATCAATAACAATATGCAATGAATGCTGCCTCCTCGTTTTACCCACTGGGAGTGTCATATATATTGTATTTCAATTAAGCAAGAGTGATTGTTAGCAACTTTGACGTGAAAACCTACTTACAACTTTCCAGTTCAAGGGAGCAGTTCTGAGTATCCAGAGGAAATCTGCTGAAATCCATGAAGCACATAGAAGATACTGTTATCCTGCAAAGTTAAATATTTAATAAATATAAACGTCATTAATAAATAATGTTTAAATCCCTACATGGATTATGTTACAGTGGCCTTTTAATCTTTTCAATAAAAGGCATATCTTACCACCTGATCCTAATGCAGATCTATCTTAATTTAGAGGAAAGCTGGACAAACCAAAATAATTGTTTTGGATAAATAAAAGGTGGAAGGTGTGACAGCTTCCCCCAATAACTCAATAGGGCACATGCAGTAAGTGCTGGGACACGTCAAGTCAATGGGGGTTAATGCCAGAACAGGTGCACTAACCCAGGGGAGCGCAAACTGGGAGCGTGACATTGTTTTGGGGGGGAGGGGGGGAGGTTGGGGAGGGGGGGAGGTTGGGGAGGGTGGGCAGCACTTACAGAGGCCCCGAACTCTGCCCCACAACATTTGAATAAGATGCCGGGGGAGCATGCGAGACCTCTTTATGTCTCTTACCGGGGACTTCTAGTAACGCATTGACAATGCTGATTCAAATGAGTCAAATGACGCCGCGGGGTTAAATGGCAACGTGTTGCCATGGTAACGCGACATCATATAACGTCGTGACTTCAAATGACGCCACCGATGCCGGAGAGAAGGTGGGGGGCGCAAAAAAAAAGTTTGTGCACCCATGCAATAGCCCATACACACACTTGATGCGTGTGCCCCAATGTATTCTGATATAAGGCCGACTGTCAGAATTTTCATAGCATTCAGCATGGAAGTGTTGGTGTAGAATATGAAAACACATCCTACCAGAGGGAACAGTGAAGCTGACTACATCTGTACATACTCCCCACATGTGAGAATTATCGTCTTGTGGTGGAAAAACTTCTCCAATCCAGTGTAAATGGAGATGTAATATACAAATGATCGTGAAACATATTGCCTTTTTTCAATTTGCCAGTCTTGACCGGAAAAGAGTAATATGATCCAAGGAAAATGGATAGCGAACTATTTTGTTTGCAGAGATCCCTCAATTATTTGTAAGCTCGGTGCCTGCCAACTTTAAAATGATATTAGCATTGCTGGTGTTTTGATAATGAACCTGGTGTCTGTGTACACATTTACAATATTTACAGGAGTGCTATGCATTTTCAAACTGTGCAAATATGTGAATACTAAGATACATACTGCAGTCAGGTGAGACAAATATTGTTTTATTTGTTATTCATAGGCAAACCAATGGATTCACCTAGACCGAGAGTGGCCAACTCCAGTCCTCAAGGGCCACCAGCATTTCCGGTGTTAAGGATATCCCTGCTTCAGCACAGGTGGCTCAATAAGTGGCTCAGTCATATTAAGATAAAATGCACAGATAGTGACCTCCAATCCGACCTCTAACACAGATCTCAATCAGATCACAATTGTCACTAATTCAAGTTCTTGCTGCCCTGGTAACTACTTCCCATCAACCACTCCAACGCCTTTGGCTCTTGATTTCGACTTCATTTTGCTATAGCTAATTTCCTGATCAGTTGCTTTGCAATGCATTGCTGGTAATTACGACAAAGAAGGGGTTACATTGAACCATTGCTGCAATAAAAAAGGAAACGCAAGAAAAAAAAAGTAACGAGTGCATAATTAAATATAAGATTTGTTAGAACGTTATAGCATATTGTGGGCAGGACTGTTATTTATGGAGAGTCCCAGTGATTTTTCTGTGGCTATGCAGAAGAAACTTTATCTAGATGAAACCATGCATTCATACAGTTTACAGCTTCTTATTGTATCAAAGTCCAGTGTGAAATGGTGCTCAGAGTTCCTATATTCTCAGGAAAACTTTTCCAAGAGTATGAATCATGTTAAAGTCCGGATTGCCTTATGTTGTCCAAAATATAAGTCTATCTATGATACGCAGGGGAGGAATAAGCGCCTAATGAAGTCCCAAGGATCCCCACATAATGCAGCCCAAGAACAAACTCCCTTAGGCAGTATCCCATAAACAATAATTGGATGGGCAACACATATAAAGGCTAGTGTCTATTGTCTGTTGTACACCCTCTCTGTGATCCGGCAAATCCAAGGTGTGCAGAACCCATATACGTAGGTAGATCCAATATCATCTGAAGGGACAAACGGAGCAGAACCAGTGTAACAGAAAAAGTCACGTTCAGGGGGTAACTCCCATAAAAAGAAATATATTGAATTAGTTGATCAGATAGATAGCTAGCAGGTAAAAAAACGCACCTACGCGTTTCGAACCATAGCTGTTTATCAAGGTGTGATAGAGCTATGGCTTGAAACGCGTAGGTGCGGTTTTTTGCCTGCTGGTTATCTATGTGAGCAACTAATTCAATACATTTCTTTTTATGGGAGTTACCCCCTGATTGTGACTTTTCCTGTTACACTGATTGTGCTCCGTTTTTCCTTTTAGACAATATTGCTTCTTATTGTAGTAAGCGGATGTTCAGTGGATCTAAAAGTGCTAATAACTCACCATTAAACCCCCAAAAACATAAGATAATCAGGCTCAAGAAGGAGAATAAAAACGCTACTCCAGAACCCCAAAGGTAACATAAAATATCAAGGATAATTACTCAACCTACGCAATGCTACTAAGGCAAAATGAACTAAAAAGTAAAACACTTGCACCTAAAGCTGAGCACTTAAAATATAAAAATCTGAATTACTTTATTGCAAATTCAAAGAAACATTACAACCGCGCTATCCAACCACCGACATAAAAATGACACAAAAAGTTGACAAGTGATACAATATCAAGAACATTAATAATGAAACCACTGTATACTACATAAAAAGATACAATGGAGCACAGAGAGAGATAATGTTATATGGAGAGCTCTATCAATGATGAGTAAAAATCCTCTGAAATCCTCACACTGCATTCCAATTCTGCCCCCACCACTAAGATTTGTTTTAGGGTGTAACGCGTAGCTCACCACAAACCAGACGTGACCGCGAGGCTGAGGTAGGGAATTGTATAAACGCCAACCCACAACCACGAGGGCATGCCTAGAGTGTAGCTTGGTCTTGCAAGCCGGGTCAGGAGTATAGAAGGTAGAGTAGTCATTTATACTTGCCGGGTCTGGATTGGAGAGTAGCGGATCGTTGGGGTACTTTGCCAAGGTCAGGATTGGATAGTGGAGAGTAATCGTTGCGAGGATAGCCGAGGTGAGGAGTAGAGAGTTCAGAATGGTCGTACGTAAGCCGGGTCAGGAGAGGAGAGATGCGGAGTCCAGATATGAAGCAGGGGTCAGGCAGCAGCAGGAACAAGGCAGGATGCAACAAGGTACTGTACAAGGCAGGGATGTAGCAAGGGACAGCGTCACACAAGGTTATGCGCAGCAATGAGTGAATGAGCAAGGCAGATAATTAAGGAGCCATCAACCAATGAAGAGTCAGGGCGGAGCAGAAGAGGGGAATCCTATAGGCTGCTGGGTCACACAGGTGCCCTATGACACAGCCAAATTAGAAGCGGAGGCACGTGTCGCGCGTTGCTGACGTGGAGGACTGGCGACCTGGTAGTGCGCCACTTGCGCACCGCGCATGTCCACTGCTGAGCATGCCTGAGTCTTAGAGGCAGTACGGAGCGCGCGCTGACCTGTGCGCGTCACTGGGGTCAGTGGGCGGAGTCCTGTGCGTGCGTCACTCCCGCGCCGGGCATGCCTGTCACAGGAGCGGGGGCGAAGACTGGGAAGGAGGTTAGAAGGGAGGCTGATTGAACGAGCATGCCACACGCCTGTGCGGAGGCAGGACTTGGAGGCAGAGCCCGCGGGAGGACAGACTGACTGCGCGTTGTCTGCGCGCGTAACAGTACCATGAGATCGCGCATCCTGGGCGTCTGTCGTGGCAGGGGTACTCAGGTAAGGAGAAGGGCTCCAGCCTCCGGAATGGCGAATCCTCACATAGGGTAACCTTGAGGGCTGTAAAATGTGTCAAAATTAAGGGCATAGAAACATAGAATTTGACGGCAGATCAGAACCACTTGGTCCATTTTCCTTTCTGCTCTAAAACTTAAAGCATTAGTCCAAGCTGCCGTTTTTTCCCCCTTTAATATGTGCATCAATACAATCCACACAATGATAAGTAATTAGCTAAATTGCCGATCGATCCGTTCTCCTGTGAACGATCGGCGAAGATTTGGCTTGGGGGTTCACTAAATGGCTGTCAGTGCAGCAGAAGAGGACCATAGATGTAAAGGTCTGTGGAGAAGATCATGTGATTAGACAGTCACTAGATACAATTGGTGCACTGCTAGAGAGAGGGCATAGCTCAAAAAGGGGTGCCCCCGACCCTTCTATCCTCTAAGCTGTAGATATTAAGGTCCTGTAGTCTAATATATCTTAGAAATGGATCGGGAGTTTACTTAGGACTTCCCGGTGGGGCCGATACGATTATGCTCTGGAGCTTCTACTCTGAGAACTCCCTGCCAATCACATGCTTACTCCTCTTCTGGCTAGAGAACAATCTTGGCCATTACTACGGGCTCTAACTATATGTATGTATGTCTTTATTTAATGTACATAGCGCTTCACAGCAGTAATATACGTGACAATCATATAAATAAAAAATAATATAAATAACACATAAAGGGGAGAAGTGCTTCAAACATAGAAGTAACATTTAGGAAAAGGAGTCCCTGCTCCGAAGAACTTACAATATAATTGGTTGGCAGGAAGAACATGCAGAGACAGTAGGAGGGCATTCTGGTAAGTGTGTCTGCAAGGGGCCAAGGTTTATATATGAGGTATTAATTATCAGCCATGGAGCTACTCATATGCTTCCTTAACCAGGTGTGTTTTGAGGTGGTCTTAAATGTGGATAGAGAGGGTGCTAGTCGGATATTGAGGGGAAGGGCATTCCAGAGGTGTGGGGCAGTCAGTGAGAAGGGTTTAAGGTGGGAGAGGGCTTTAGATACAAAAGGGGTAGAGAGAAGACATCCTTGAGCAGAACGCAAGAGTCAGGATGGTGTATAGCGAGAAATTAGGGCTGAGATGTAAGGAGGAGAAGAAGAGTGTAAAGCTTTAAAAGTGAGGAGGAGAATTGAGTGTGCGATACGGGATTTGATAGGAAGCCAGGAGAGCGATTTCAGCACGGGAGACGCTGAGACAGATTTCGGAAAGAGTACAGTGATTCTGGCAGCAGCATTTAGGACAGATTGTAGGGGTTACTGGTGAGAGGCAGGAAGGCCAGAAAGCAGAAGGTTACGGTTGTCGAGACGGGAGAGAATGAGGGTCTGTGTCAGAGTTTTTGTAGTCAAGCAACAGAGGTTAGGGCATATCTTGGTAATATTGTGGAGGAAAAAAACGATAGTTTTTTGCTACCTTTTGAATGTGAGGAGAAAATGTGAGAGAGGAGTCGAGTGTGACCCCCTAGGCAGCATGCTTGGGCTACTGGATGAATTATAGTACATAGGGCATGTTCTTTAACTAAAAACAATAAATGGTGGCAGAACATCTTTAATACATATAACTATACACACAACCCTATTTACAGGACTCACAGTGAGGCTTCAGTCCAAACTCTGAGGAACCTGTTTCTAGAACATAGGGAGCATCTAAATACTGTATGCCCTTCTATTTCACTATAGTGACATCAGTGGGCACAAGACATACAAAGGAGGGGCCATCCCTTTCTGCATAGTCATCCCGTGTCAAATGATGGGGAGGGTAGTAACCTGAGTGAGCACACACTGTTAACCTATTAAGGCTGTTAACCCCTTATACTAACTAGTTGTCCCCAAAGGGGGGGCTACAGGTGTATTTCATGGGACTTGTCAGCGTACCGGTTGCAATCAGATTTAAATAGGCAATTTTTTTTCGAACAAGGCAGTGCACTGCATTGTTGGAGAATTGTTTCCCTATTTATTTTAAACCACACTGATGATTACTGGAACCCAAGTTCTCCCCTCCCCTCCACCCCCCCAAGTACATCTCTGTCCCCATTGGTGAGCATTAAGTACAGGATTGCCTTATTGCAGTTGGCGGTCTCACCAATTGCTGCAGAGATGCCCCTTGCATTGAATACAGGATGTCTCTGTTTCTGGCTGAACCTGCAAAAGACACATGCCAGTCCACATCTGGCTAACCGAAGTCTCCCATAATGATTACTTTTCCTTTAATTGCCATCTTAATGATGTCCTCTATCAATACCCTATTGAATTCCTCCTAAACTAAATGTTTAAAGTAAATAAACCTAGGTAGCCATTTGCCCCCACAACCCATACATTTACTGCTTGTACAGGTACTCAAACCCAATCCAGCAGCGATTTCCTTAATTAAGCAGTGGAATGTGTGTGTTCTGTCCTTTCTTAAAGAACACACCCACCAAAGGATAACACTCTCAGTGCCTGCATTTGCTGGTTAACCTCTTGGTTACCATACTGCATTTTCAAAGACGTGAAATGTAACATGTTTAGGGCTACATCCTGAGTATACATTTAGATGCACTAAGGTTTATAGATGTCATTATTGTACATGCATTATGGGCACTGAATGTATGATGTGGATACTACATCCCAGCATTTATTTGAAAGAAATGTCATTTTTTCCCTGTTAAAGACCAAATATTGCAACTTCCAATGACTAGTATGTGCGAAACGCAGCACTGATTTATCAGAATATATCAAGCTGTTGTTTTTAAGGTTTAGCGACCACGAATGGCCCGGAAAAAAAAGAGAAGTGGACAGCTGGTCCATTTCTCTGTAAGGATATAACATTTAATATAACAAGCTGACTTTGTCTTTGTGGGGGCTATCCAGCATAAGATTAGATAGGATTTTAATGGAAAAGCTCATAGGCGTCAGAGGTAATCTGAGGATAATGTAGATGAGGGATGTATACGTCCATCCACTATTATAATAAATGTACAGGAGGCCTTCCGGAGGAAGGCAGTAACAAACGACCTGGCTGTGACCTTGTACAGTCATTTTATTTCGGTGGGCAAGGGATGAATGTGCCTGAATTGCTCACCATTCATTGTACTTCACGCACTGGTTGCTATATGCTTGTGTGAGTTATTGAGTTTATTGAATTGTGACCATATCAGCTCCTGTAAGGTCCTTGTTCAGTTTGGTCCGAAATGGCTTTTTTCAGCCAGTCACAGTGCGATCAGCTGCTTTAGACTCTATTGAATAAAGCTTTGGGAGCATTTGCTTGAGAATGTGCAATGTGTGATACTGGCTGCCAAATGAGTCTGTGCATAAGGTCAATGTTAGTGAAATAGTAAATGAAAGGTATGTGACTAAGAAAGAGTTATAGGAGAGATAGAAGAAACAGCAATAAAAAAAAGCTGTGTGTGCTGTGCACGCGCATAGTAAGTGAAACTTCTTTGACTTTTGTCACAGAAATTGTATTTGTATTGGTGATGTTTTAATTAAAAATCAAAATACAATTTCATTGACAAAACGCAAATAAATTTGACTTATAATGCGCGTGCTCGGCACACATCCCCTGTATTAGCTATTTGCACTAAGTGTGAATTCCTCGTGTGTATGTGTGTCAGCCAGTGTGTGTATGTGTGTGTGTGTCAGTCAGTCAGTGTGTGTGTGTGTGTGTGTGTATGTGTGTATGTGTGTCAGTCAGTGTGTGTGTGTGTGTGTATGTGTGTATGTGTGTCAGTCAGTGTGTATGTGTGTATGTGTGTCAGTCTGTGTGTGTGTATGTGTGCGTGTCAGTCTTTGTGTGTGTATGTGTGCGTGTCAGTCTGTGTGTGTATGCGTGTGTGTATGCGTGTGTGTATACGTGTCAGTCAGTGTGTGTATGCGTGTCAGTCAGTGTGTGTATGCATGTCAGTCACTGTGTATGCGTGTCAGTCAGTGTGTGTATGCGTGTCAGTCAGTGTGTGTATGCGTGTCAGTCAGTGTGTGTGTGTATGTGTGTGTCAGTCAATGTGTGTATGTGTGTGTCAGTCAGTGTGTGTATGCGTGTCAGTCAGTGTGTGTGTGTCAGTGTGTGTGTGTATGTGTGTGTCAGTCAATGTGTGTATGTGTGTGTCAGTCAGTGTGTCAGTCAGTGTGTGTGTGTGTGTCAGTCAGTGTGTGTATGTGTGTCAGTCAGTGTGTGTGTGTGTGTGTGTGTGTCAGTCAGTGTCAGTCAGTGTGTGTATGTGTGTCAGTCCGTGTGTGTATGTGTGTCAGTGAGTTTGTGTATGTGTGTCAGTGAGTGTGTGTATGTGTGTCAGTCAGTGTGTGTGTGTATGTGTGTCAGTCAGTGTGTGTGTGTGTGTGTGTATGTGTGTCAGTCAGTGTGTGTGTGTGTATGTGTGTCAGTCAGTGTGTGTGTGTGTGTGTGTGTCAGTCAGTGTGTGTGTGTGTGTGTGTGTCAATCAGTGTGTGTGTGTGTGTATGTGTGTCAGTCAGTGAGTGTGTGTATGTGTGTCAGTCAGTGTGTGCGTGTATGTGTGTCAGTCAGTGTGTGTATGTGTGTCAGTCAGTGTGTGTGTATGTGTGTCAGTCAGTGTGTGTGTGTGTGTGTATGTGTGTCAGTCAGTGTGTGTGTGTGTGTTTATGTGTGTCAGTCAGTGTGTGTGTGTGTATCAGTCAATGTGTGTATGTGTGTGTCAGTCAGTGCATGTGTATGTGTGTCAGTGAGTTTGTGTATGTGTGTCAGTGTGTGTGTGTATGTGTGTCAGTCAGTGTGAGTGTGTGTGTGTGTCAGTCAGTGTGTGTGTGTGTCAATCAGTGTGTGTGTGTGTGTATGTGTGTCAGTCAGTGTGTGTGTATGTGTGTCAGTCAGTGTGTGTGTGTATGTGTGTCAGTCAGTGTGTGTATGTGTGTCAGTCAGTCAGTGTGTGTGTGTGTGTATGTGTGTCAGTCAGTGTGTATGTATGTGTGTCAGTCAGTCAGTGTGTGTGTATGTGTGTCAGTCAGTCAGTGTGTGTGTATGTGTGTCAGTCAGTGTGTGTGTATGTGTGTCAGTCAGTGTGTGTGTATGTGTGTCAGTCAGTGTGTGTATCTGGTCATCCAGCAGCAGGGCTTCACGTCCGTCTCATCAATGCCCCAAAAGGTCAGCTCCTCCTCGAAGAGGGGGCCGCACACATTGGCGGGGCAGTGCAGCTTGCCCGTGTGGTAGTAGTTGAGCGCGTAGGCGAAGACCCCGGGATGGCGGTCGAAGAAGAAGACATTGCCCCGTGGGCTGCTCTGGAAGGGTCCTGGCACCGGCTTAGCTCCAGTCCTTGGTCACTGTGCGTCTCGCATGCGAGCCAGCCGGGTCCCTGGCACGGTCTTTAAAGTACATCGGTAAGTCTCGTGTCTTGTACCCCCCACGTTGAGGATTATCCTCTCGTTCTCGTCGATCTGACCCATCTTGCTGGAACAGACATGACTCGCATGGAGGGCAGGTAAGGGTAGATGGAGTCCTGAAGGATTGCAGACAGGGGGCCCGCGAACGCCCGCGTCAGTGCAGGGCAGAATGGCGCTGTGTGGGGGGAACAGCGCCGCTGCCAGCCGCTTCTGCGCATGTGTGGCGTCCGTCAGCGGCGCCATCACAACTGAGCATGCGCGGCATGGCAGCGGGCGGGGAACAGCGGCCGTTAGGAGTGGCGGCTATCGCCGCCGCATATGTCAGCAGTCGTGGGGGTGGGGTGGAGGTTTGGGGGTTGTGTGCGGCAGGGGACGTGTGAGGGGAGCGGCGTCCATTACGTGACGTCACTTCCGTTTCACATTTCGTCCCCCATCTCTCCAGTTTTGTCCCATCAGGACTAGGTGCCACTAAAGAAGTTTCACTTCAAAAAGAAAAGGTGCAGCTAAAATAAGTACAGCAGCCCTCAAATTGGGATAGGAACATGTGCTGCACACACCCTGTCCTCTCCACACACACCTGCAAGACATTTTTGTATGTCAACCTCAGCATTTTCTGGTTTGACAATAAACCCATGTACCAATAACGTATTATATTTCTACCTGCATCATTTACCAATATAATGAGGTTTTGTAAGTGACGAGACTTTGTACAATCACCACTACAATATAACATCAACATTGCATACATGTGCCGCGTTTCTTACCTTAGACTGAATAGGACGTTGCCATCTGGGTACACTCGCAACATTATGTTCTCCATGGTGGTATCGTGGATAAAGGACCTTTTAGAATGAACAAAAAATACATCCGGCACCCAGATCTTTTTTATTAGTCTTCCGTCAAACGTCATACTTCTGTTGTTGGTACTTGGGAAAGAGAGTCTCTCATCTTTCCAATAGTGCCGGAGGTATAAAGTCATCGTGAAATCCTCGGAGGACCAAGCGAAGAAAACAAAATCATGAGTAAGTATCAATGTACATAACAGGAAAATCCATACAAGCAGAGTTATACCGAGTTGCACAGTGTTGTCGCTAGTCTTACACCGTTCATGTACTCATTCCACAATGTGAGCTTGTGTGATACTTTGTACAGTATATAGCAGGGGGGCGCAAACTTTTTTCCCTGCGCCCCCCTGCCGGCTGTCCCCTCACTCCCGCGCCCCCCTCCCAACCCCAACTTACCCGCGCTCCGGCGTAATGACGTCACGTTGCCATAGCAACGTGACGTCACATGACCTCGCAGCGTCATTTTGATGCCGCGTTGCCATGGCGACACAGGGAGGAAGCCGCCGGAGCCACGGTAAGTTAGGTTTACAGAGGCCCTGCAGCTCCCCAGGCACTTAATTTAAGTGCCTTCGGGAAGCGCGCGGGGCCTCTGTAAACCCCGCTCCCCCCGTCGGCAGTGTCGCGCCCCCCCTGGGGGTCGCGCCCCACAGTTTGCGCACCGCTGGTATATAGCAAAGCATTTTAAGGAAGGAGCGGCTCAGTGAGTAAAGACACTTAACAACACGGAGTGTAAATCAGGAGAACCTGTTCAAATCCTCGTGTCATCTCCTAGTGGCCTTGGGCAAGTCACTTTATCTCCCTGTGCCTCAGGCACCAAAAATATAGATTGTAAGCTCATCTGGCCAGGGACTGTGTGTCTATAAAAAAATCCCCTGTGCTCTGTACCGTGCTGTTACTGAATAGGCTAGACTAGCATTTGCTGCGGAGGATTTCTGCCTAGACGCACCTATTTCAAATTGGGCGCCTTAAACTGCAGTCACGGACACCGGACAAGCGGCCCCACAGCTATACTAATCGCTGTTATTCTCTCTAGGATCCTAAAGGAGAAGCAGTTATTGTCCTTGCCGTTTTCAATCAATAGGAACAGCTGATCTCTGTTCACGTATTGATATTTGATGGCTTATTCATGTCCATTTGATCCTGGATTTATAAAGGTATGCATGACCTCTACTAACATCCACCTTTCTACATCTATCAGTGTGTTTTTTTTTATTGTGTTTTTAAAACTTATTTTATTATATCTGTCATCAGTAAAATGTATGTATTTTGGATGTAGATTCTGGGCGATCTTTTTGCCTTTTCTTCTCATACATATTATATTAATGGTACAGGGGGAGTGTCAAATAATAACAAGTTTGCTAGAGGAGCTCAGATGAATAATAACAGAAAAGTTTTTTAACTTACCATGTCAACCTCTGAAATGCTGTCTATACTTTCTACCTGCACGTCAATGCCAACAGGAATGGCTGAACCTTAAAAACCAGAAAACAGTATACACTGAGGTATGAAATGTAAAGATTATTGCTGAAATGTTACAATAAATGAGTTGTTGATTTAGCAGCATTAGTTGGTCCCTGCAATAATGAAACCAAGGATATGGAAGTGCTAATACTTGTCACAGTGAACAAATAGCCAGATTCTGTGGACAGAACTGAAGTTATTGGGTTAATTTGGAGTATATGGATGGCTCATAAAATATGGGTGTACAATATTTGACTGTAAGCTATAATTTAACTCCAACAGGCAGTGAACTATGTAATTCATATGTTGCTATTAAACTCAACCTACCATTCTCAGGCATTAGGAGGCCGCCATCTTTGATTTGTTATGTAATTTATGACGTTGGAATTTTAGAGAAGCTGAAGGGCATTGGACAAATTATTTCGCATTTATATTAGTTGTGAAAAAATACTTCACATGACAATTAGTTAAATTAAAATGATATTATGTTACATAGAATTTCCATACGCTGAGAAAGTTAAGATTTCGAAAACCTTTCTTCAATATAAAGCTGTTAGGGACTGATTCAATAACCTTTGACTTGCATGCCAGTTTTTGGCTTTTCAAGATGGGTTTATAGCTTTGGAGTTCATTGAACCAGCTCCTTAGTGCTGTGTTGGGTCCAGTAAATCTATATTTTTAAATGCATGTTATTGGGCCAAAATTAAAGGGCGTAGGTGGGGTTGTCATGGTGCCTATTTTACATGATCTACATGCTACTAAATACTAGAAGGAGGTTGTAGCGATTCCTAAATATCATCTCTAATGTTATATTTGACTTTACGCTATAAATATATCTGGATTATGGAAGTAGTAAGTCATTGGTTTCATTCTGCCACTTTTAAGCCTCCTCACTTTCAATGTAATGGGCCACCCAGATGTTAATGATGTCATCACCATTACCTAGGTAACAGCCCTGCAGACTGGCACTAGTGGTAGTTCTGTACATGAAGTGACAATATAGGAATCTTGTGTCCCATTTATTTCATGCAGCTGCTACTTGGCAATGGTTGTGTATAGAGGCAGTAGTCTTTCAGAACATAGACACCAAGCATTTCTGGCATTATAATAAAGGAGAGGTAAATTGGGGAGCTGTTCTCTTCCTCTTGGTTGGTGAACCAACCAACTGTGGCATTGAGAGAATAGATGATGAGATATTAAATAAATTAATCTCACAATATTTACTGATAATCATTTATCTAACCAACACCATTTTAGTTACTGTTTCTCCTTGAGAAAGCGCTGTGAAGCGTGAAACGCGTGGGAGATTTTTTTGTTCCTGTCCTGTCTTTATCATGTTTTTTGTTTTTTAATCATGTAACTTAATAAAACATTTTTATTTTTTCAACTCCCGGTGAGTTACTAAGTGCATTTTTGTCTGGACGACGGACCAACCAATCCACAGTATTTACACTGTTTTGGCCCAGTTTACAAAGCAACATTTTATTTCATATACTGTACAGGGTTATTTTTGTGGGGGAATTGAGGGAAACGAAATTTAGGCACCAAAAGTATGTGTATCAAATACATTTGTATATGTAACGCGTTTGTGATTGCTGCATCATGACTTTAAAAAAAATCCTTCAAAGTCAACTTCATGTGTATATTCTGCCTTTTTTTTAAATGAGCTCAGAAATTAGATATTTGCTTACTGTGAGAGGAATTTTCTTGCACATGTGTGATGTCTAAATTGTAATAGTGAAGTATGTAGTTCTAGTTTGCTACAGATGTAGCCAACATTATTGCAACCCATGGTGCACTTTTGATTTGCTTTATTATGATTTAGGGGAAGATGCTGACAAATACGGTACCAATACCCATTAGTCTCAAGTCCAGTAGCGGATTTACCATTAGGCTGAGTAGACTATAGCCTAGAGCGGCAATCTTTTGGGTAGGCGTGTGTGTGATGTGTATCTTACTTTTTCTGCAGCAGGCCCTCTCCTGTAGCGTTGGGTCATTATGACAAAGTGGCGTCACATGCCCCACGACGTCCAATGCCATGACAACGCAGCATCATGTGACATCATAAACTGAGGAGGAGGGCCATGCCCAGCCTACAGGCGGCAGAAGCCTGTCCCAGTCTCAAGTCCCAACGTATCAAACTAGTCACCTAAATGATGTTAAAAAGTCCACCCAGTGTCACCTAAATGCACATTTCAGTCTTGACCTGGCAATGAAATAGTTCTTGGAACATTCCTCACGGGGAGTGCAGTACACAAATAGAGCTTCGATGCCCTATATAAAAAACAACATCTGACCAAACAGAGTCAACTTCATGGTGGTGCCATCGATGACACTGCACTGAGCCTTGCGTTACAGAGGCCCCGTGCTCTTCCCCATAACAAATAAACTGATTGCCTGGGGGAGCGCAGGGTCTCCGTAACTATCTTACATTGTCCTTCACCATCTCTTCCTGCAGAGCCCCTCATCATGGCACCGCGACGTCAAATGACGTCGCGTTGCCATGACAATGGACATCATGTGATGTGATGTCATGCGGCATCACGTTGCTATGACAATGGAACATCCTGTGGCGCTGTGTTGCCATAACAACGACATTGCATCCTGTTGTTATGGCAACGAGATTCCATTTGACGGCGCGGCACTATGATGAGGGACCCCTCGGGAGGAGATGGCGAAGGAGAAGGTAAGAGGCCCCGCACCACATGTCCTGCACCGAGCCCCACAATATTCCCAGCCGGCCCTGTGACCAAGCTCCTTACTAAATTCTTTATATAACATAAAACATGAACAACTCTCCCTTGCAGTTTGACCAAGCAGCCATTTATACCTATCCAACCTCTACATTTATCCTGGAGAAATGATTGTCTATTAATGGATTAACCTTGTCAGAGTGTGTTAGTGCTTATCACTACCAGAAGTACTCCCACATTAAAGTGTGGAAAATTATTTAACAAATGTTGTATTGATCATATTTTGATGTTACCGCTCCCGTTACTGCATGGTAAAGCGACATTGCACAATTTGTTTGCAAAATCGCTCTATGTTGTGACGGCTGCATTTGTTAGAATGAAGTCACAGTAAATTTTCCCGTAAACACTGAGACCTCGGAACGCAATATTGTGCGATAACGGGAGCAGCAACATCCGCTTCACTTGTATCATCCGAGCTCTCTTCGTGTCTCCTTAGTCACTATCTGTATCTCTGTTTGGTTTGTGTCACGCTGCGCTCACCACAAACAGGACTAAAGACTGCGGGGCTGAGGTGGGGATGGAAAGACACCGACCCACAACCACGCAGTCCGGTCCGGAATGCGTAGTCCAAGTCGTACAGCGTAGTAGGGTTGGAGAGTTCAGGGTAATCAGGGTACTTGCCGTAGTTCTGGGTTGGAGAGTGGGGGATAGTAGATGTCCATAGCCATGGTCCAGGTCAGAGAAGGTAGAATGGTCAAGGGACGAAGACGGGGTCAAAGCATTGGAGAGTGTAGGAATCCGTAGAACAGCCAAAGGTCAGGACAGTAGAGAACAGACAGGTCAAAGGCAAGCAAGGATCAAGACACAACGAAACCGCAGCAGTGAGCACAATGCATAAACAGGAGTTTATGCTCAGCAGGGAAGGACAGACAGGAGTAGGTATATAAGGAGGAAGGATCCAATACCTTGCAGGGGTGTGATCTGGTCCTCCAATGGCGCCAGGTAGGTAAGTGGCTGAAACAGCCTTCAGGTGAGGCATTCCTGGTAATACTAATTGGGTGCCGGACGACCCGCAATGCGCGGCATGGAGCGCTGACGTCACGCGGCCATGCGGCCGAGATTCCTCCCTGTGGGAGGCGCTGACGGCATCCTTCAGAGCGTGCGCGCACCGGCTTGGCAGTGCGCGGGTGCGTGGCTCTGCCGTGTGACGCGTCAGCCGGGTGTGATCCGGCAGGGGCTGCGGCGGCGGTTACAGTATCCCCCCCTTGAGAGGAGACCTCCGGGCGACCCATGGATGGTTTATTCGGATGACTACGGTTGAAGGCATAAATTAGACGGTTAGCATGTACCTGTCGATGAGGAATCCACTCTCTCTCCTCCGGGCCAAAGCCCTTCCAGTGTACGAGATTCTGCAATCCTCCTCTGGACATTCTGGAGTTGAGAATGGTCTGTACAGTAGAGGCAACGCTTATTCTAACATTTGCCTTAAACTAGCCGGGTTACATTCAGGGTATGTGCTGGGTATGTTCTGGGATAGTTTGAGGCATGTTTAAGGCATTTCTGCATTGACTAACGACCCATAGGATTAACACAGCAGGGATCCCTGGCATTCCTATTCAGTTTGAATGGGACTGCCAGGGACCCCCGCTGTTAATCTGATAGGCCATTAATCAATGCAAAAATGCTGGGGCTAGTTTAAGGAAATGTATTCAGAATGTACCTGGGTGTACCTGGGTCTTTTGGGGAATTGCCACTGGTTTTTGTTAGAATAATCGCTGCCTCTACTGTACCTCCTATTCTAGTTGACCCTCCACCAGTACGGGTTGCGGAGGTCTTGGTTGTCCTTTGGAGAATGAGTCTTGTAGACAGAGTTTCAGAAGGGAGGAGTGGAAGACGGAGGGAATCTTCATATTTTTTAGCAGTTCTAGTCGGTAGGCTACCGGGTTGATCCTTTCTGTGATACAGAATGGTCCGATAAAGCGCGGTGCCAGTTTGGGTGAGGTTACCTTTAAACTAATGTTTTTGTGGATAACCAGACCCTTTGTCCTACAGAGTACCCTGGGACCTCTCTACGGTGACGATCCGCTTGTCTCTTCTGTAGTTTACCAGCGTGCCGTAGGTTCAGTTGGATGTTCTGCCACAAGTCTTGTGGCCGGGACTCCAGACTTCGAGATAAGAGAAGGGAGCGCAGAAGGATGGAAGCGATAATTGACCATGGATGGTGACTGTTGGGACGATTCATTCCGAAGCATATTATGGGAGAATTCTGCCCACCGAAGAAGAAGTTCCGCCCAATCGTCTTGCGTATCAGCAATAAAACACCTTAAAAATTGTTCCAGAGACTGATTGGTGCGTTCAGTTTGCCCATTGGTCTGGGGGTGATAGCCTGACGAAAAGTGCAGTGTGACATCCAGACTCTTACAAAACGCCCTCCAGAACCGGGAGATGAATTGGGATCCTCTGTCGGATACTATGACCTGGGGGGTCCCATGTAACCTGAAGATCTCCCTGATGAAAACGTCAGACAACATGGGAGCGGTGAGTAGACGCTTCATTGGGATGAAGTGTGCCTGCTTAGAAAACCTGTCCACCACTACAAGGATGGTATCCATGCTTCTAGATTTAGGCAACTCAACGATAAAGTCCATAGATATATGTGTCCATGGACGTTCCAGGATGGGTAAAGGTTGAAGAAGACCCGCAGGTCTTTTACGTGTAGTTTGTTCTGTGCACATGTGGTTCCTCTCGGGGGAATGGCGCCGGGTAGAAGATCGATCGGACAATCGTACGCACGATGTGGTGGAAGTTCGTCTGCCTGGCGTTTGTCGAACACGTCGCAGAAGTTTTCATATAGCACCGGCAGTTGTATCTTGACAGGATCCGTAACCTCAATGCCTGCCACTGCCTTAGGGTCAGATATACAATGTTCCAAGCAATAGGAACTCCATCGTAGAGGCGTGGACTCTGTCCAGTCGACGACCGGATTGTGGATCCGGAGCCACGGAAGTCCCAGAATAATGTCCACGGCGGGAGTGTGGATAACATCCAGTGTTATGGTCTCAGAGTGGAAGTCACCGGTTGAGATCTTGATGGGTGTAGTTTGAAGGGAAATGAACGCGGGCTGCAAGGGTCGTCCATCAATGGCTTCAAGGCCTACCGGTCGATCTTTGGGTACCAAGGGTATCCTATTTTTGATCGCAAACTCCTGATCAACGAAGTTTCCCCCTGACCCTGATCCAGAAAGGCCTGTGTATGAATTTTGAAGGTCTCACCGAATATGAAGATGGGTAGGTAAATCCTAGTGGAGGGTTGAGGAGGGGGAAAGGTGGCGGTGCCCAGCGTGATCCTCCTAATACTCACTGGGTTTCGGCGTTTCCCGGTTTTACCGGACAGTTTATCACCAAGTGTCCGTTGTTGCCGCAGTAGAGACACAGCCACAGAGATTTTTTATGGGGAGTTTGTTGAGACCGCGATAGTCTATGCAGGGTCTGAGGGTTCCCGTCCTTCTTCTTGACAAAGAAAAAGCCTGCCCCTGCAGGTGATGAGTATTTTTGAATGAACCCCCTCTGGAGATTCTCCTGGATATATTGTCTCATATCCTGGGTCTCGGGTATAGGTAATGGATATGATCCTCCTCTCGGGGGAATGTCGCCGGGTAGAAGATCGATCGGACAATCGTACGCACGATGTGGTGGAAGTTCGTCTGCCTGGCATTTGTCGAACACCTCGCAGAAGTTTTCATATACCACCAGCAGTTGTATCTTGTCAGGCTCCGTAACCTCAATGCCTGCCACTGCCTTAGGGTCAGACATACAATGTTCCAAGCAATAGGAACTCCATCGTAGAGGCGTGGACTCTGTCCAGTCGACGACCGGATTGTGGATTCGGAGCCACGGAAGTCCCAGAATAATGTCCACGGCAGGAGTGTGGATAACATCCAGTGTTATGGTCTCGGAGTGGAAGTCACCGGTCGAGATCTTGATGGGTGTAGTTTGAAGGGAAATGAACGCGGGCTGCAAGGGTCGTCCATCAATGGCTTCAAGGCCTTTCCGGTCGATCTTTGGGTACCAAGGGTATCCTATTTTTGATCGCAAACTCCTGATCCACGAAGTTTCCCCCTGACCCTGAATCCAGAAAGGCCTGTGTATGAATTGTGAAGGTCTCACCGAATATGGAGATGGGTAGGTAAATCCTAGTGGAGGGTTGAGGAGGAGGAAAGGTTGCGGTGCCCAGCGTGATCCTCCTAATACTCACTGGGCTTTGGTGTTTCCCGGTTTTACCGCACAGTTGATCATCAAGTGTCCGTTGTTGCCGCAGTAGAGACACAGCCCCCACCCATCTTCTTCGTTGCCTCTCAGTAGGCGAAAGATTAGTCCCTCCCAGCTCCATGGGTTTATCCAGAGTGGGACCTGTGGGGAGTGCAGGACCTATGGTGGAAAAGGAGGACGATTGTATACCTCGAGGATGTTTGTTTCTCTCCATCTTTCTCTCTTGGAGACGCTGATCCATGCGGATGCACAGGGTTATCAGGTCCTCAAATCCAGCGGGGCGATCGAGGGGTGCCAGTTCATCCTTCAAACATTCGGACAGACCCTGCCAGAAGACTGCGGATAAGGCGTCATCATTCCAGCCGGTCACCGTAGCCACCGTCCGAAATTCCAGGGCATAGCGAGCCACAGTACAGTCTCCCTGGGAAATATTAAGCAGAGTAGATGCGGCGGTAACCTTACGCCCCAGGGTGTCAAACACCATTCTGAACTCGGCGATGAAAAGGGCGAGATCTGACGTCAGATCGGGGCATTGCTCCCAGATGGGAGAGGCCCATGCTAGAGCGGCGTCAGTCAGCAAGGAGAGTACTGTATGTACGCCACCTTTGATCATGAGGAAGGGAAGTGAGAGGGAAGCAGCTCAAACTGTATAGAACACTGGTTCAGAAACCCCCGACAACCGGTGGGATCCCCTGCATACCGATTGGGCGTAGGCAGTCGTGGCTCAGAGGTAGGCGTCATGGGAGTGGGAGCGGCTGCGAGTAGGCCGGGGTTGGCTGTTGACAAGGTCAGGCGTCTAACTTGCTCGGTAAGGGTGTCAACGTCTTGTTTGAGTTGGGAGACTAGTTGTTCCTTAAGTGTGAATGATCCGGTAAGTTGCCGGAAGCATTCCTCATGTTTGTCTAAACGTCGGCCCACCTCAGCGGGTCCATGTTTGTTGGGCTGAGCAAATAGTCAGGCTGCGCTCACCACAAACAGAACTAAAGACTGCGGGGCTGAGGTGGGGATGGAAAGACACCGACCCACAACCACGTCGTCCGGTCCGGAATACGTAGTCCAAGTCGTACAGCGTGGTAGGGTTGGAGAGGTCAGGGTAATCAGGGTACTTGCCGTAGTTCTGGGTTGGAGAGTAGAGGATGGTAGATGTCCGTAGCCAAGGTCCAGGGTCAGAGAAGGTAGAATGGTCAAGGGACGAAGCCGGGGTCAAAGCGTTGGAGAGTGTAGAAATCCGTAGAACAGCCAAGGGTCAGGACAGGAGAGAACAGACAGGTCAAAGGCAAGCAAGGATCAAGACACAACAAAACAGCAGCAGTGAGCACAATGCATAAACAGGAGTTTATGCTCAGCAGGGAAAGACAGACAGGAGTAGGTATATAAGGAGGAAGGATCCAATACCTTGCAGGGGTGTGATCTGGTCCTCCAATGGCGCCAGGGAGGTTAGTGACTGAAACAGCCTTTAGGTGAGGCATTCCATGTAATACTAATTGGGTGCCGGACGACCCGCACGCGTGCGCGATGCGCGGCGCGGAGCACTGACGTCACACGGACGTGCGGCCGAGATTCCTCCCTGTGTGACGCGCCGATGGCACCCTTCAGAGCGTGCACGCACCGGCTTGGCAGTGCGCGGGTGCATGGCTCTGCCGTGTGACGTGTCAGCCGGGCGGGATCCGTCAGGGGCTGCGGCGGCGGTTACAGTTTGGGAACAAGTTTATACTACATACATAACCGCCTATTCATTGAGTGTGAGAAAATCTCTGCAAAATCACCAAAAAAGCAGACAATTTGTTGCAATAAGAATCAGGAGTTCCCACTGTCCAGTAGAATTAGCCATGCAAAATGATTGCTACAAAACAGATCTCATTTGCACCTTGTTTTTATAACAAATGTGTGCTGTTTGGAATGGTGTTGCTTATATATGAGAGACATTCATAAACGAAATAATGTAACATCATTTTTTCACGTTAGCATTAATGGAGCTTTGTAGGTAGTTATGTGAGTGGCTCATTTGCATATAATTTGAATCTCATTTTGCCTCTGTTGTTTATACTGCTAGGCTTTTGACGTGATGATAACATAAGTTAACATTACGTTACTTTCTTTAGCGAGTACAGCTTTGCCATTAAGCTTAAGTTAGCGGAGGTTAATTTTACGTTAAATCGCCTAATGGAGTTTATCTGGGTCTTAATCCTGCGGGCGCCCCATGATGTCATGAGGTCTGGCACTCCAGGGGCCCCATGATGTAGTAGCTATATCATAACCTTATTGCTCGTTTTGGGATGGGAGATTGCCTTCTGCGCTCCTGTGGAAGAGAAACAGAAGAGCGATCACGTGATGCGTGTGCCTCGGGGATCTCCTCCGGCCCTCAAAGAGTTAATATGGAGTCTCTCTCCTGGACAAGAACGATTTGTGATATTTCCCCTGCCATTTTTTATCTCACACCGTACCGAAACCAGACAAATCACAACATGAATGCCACTTTGCGTACAGTTTGGCCATGCACATGCAGTTTAATGAAAACACCTAAACGTGTTTCCGTGCGATCTTGACAGTTTTCTCATGGAAATGCCATCCTGGAACTTTAATGCATAGGCCGCAAAGTGTACACATTTATACTTTCTGAAACTTAGTATAAAGAATGGGGACCCAGCACTCAAACGAAATAATTAAAGAAAGCCGAAATGCCAAAAAGAGATTTTACTAGAGTATATTCAGGTGACCGGCAGAGTTCCTAGTGCTGCTGCCAGAGACATTTCTGGATTTGGGTGCACGTAATACTCCTGAACAGCTATGGGTGACCTCACCATTCATTTGACTGACTATGTTGTTACACCATTATTGGCTTTTGCAGCTCACAGCAGTTTATACTTTGAGTTTTGGCTCTTCCAGGACAGGAGTTCTAAGCACTATCTGTGTCTTCCTTATCAGCTCTGCCGCTAGTCATTAGGCCTGATATTGCATTATTATCCTTTCTGCCACAGGTACACATTTTGACTTACCTTTTAGCCATTAGCCCCGTTGGGCTTTACTCAAATTAGCACTGTTGCTAGTCATTAGGCTGGATGTTGCATTGTTATCCTTTCGTCATATGTATACTCATTTCACCCTCTTTGCCAGTGCATTTTTTACTTCTTGGGAGACATTGTCCTTATAGGACATAAGGGAAGTACCCATGATCGCTGTGATCTTGGGGAACGGGCCAGAAGAAGGGGCATTACGCCCCGAAACGTTGCCCCCCTTATCTTTGTCTTGACCCCTCCCCCCTTTTCCCTTGTCTTTTCCTCCTCCCTTCCCTTACCGTTTGTTCTCCCATTGCAGTTTTTGCACATCAATTGTATGTTGTACTACTGTATATCTTTAAACTGACTTTTTGCTATTTACCCTACTCTGAGTAACAGCACAGTAGACCTGTGTATTTTGTGGCTATACTCTAGTAAAATCTCTTTTTGACATTTCGGCTTTCCTTCATTATTTCGTTTGAGTGCTGGGTACCGTCCCTTTGTTTTATATATTGTCTTTGAGGAGGGTATAGGGTCCCTCCAGGTTCCCGGGCACCACAATAATGTTTTATCTTCATTACCCTATTAGAGTGCTGTTTAATCTATATACTTTTAGTATAAAGAATAATTCAGTGTTTTGAATGGGAACATCCTGCTTCCTATCACTGGTACTGCACTTATAAAACAAACATGTCTTAATTGACCTTTCCTGGTAAATATTTTTTTAATGCAATATTTAAAGCTGCAGTTCAGTCTATATCCTGCATGTGTGTTTTTTTTAATAAATCAGTTCTGTAGTAAGAAATAATACTTTTAGCATTTTCTGTTTTTAAAAAAACAACTTTGAAAGACCAATTTTCTTGTATTCTATTTTAACAAGCATTTGCTAAGGCACTGCCCCTTCATGGCCTGTCACAAACCCAGGCACACCCCTTTGTCAGCACTGCCCTCCCTCTCTCTAAACGTGCACTAGCATCTGGTCACATGATCTTCCTCATAGAGTACATTCAAGGAAGCTGGAGAAAAGGGATCAGCCATGCATAGCAGCTCGGATAGGCGATTTCAAACTTATTACAGTGTTTATTCCATTCATTGCACGTGTATATAATGTAAAATTGTAATAATTCCATTTATAGCAAACGTGTATATGTGAATATTATTTAGATGTATATGTATGTTACTGAAATGTGGAGTGAGTGTGTAGGTAAATAAATACACTTCCACTGCATATATATATATATATATATATATATATATATATATATATATTATATATTATATATGTATGTATATGTGAAGTTATGTGAGTAAAAAAGTGACAAAAACCCTCCATAGCAAGGCAAATAGCAAATGGAAATATTACTGTATGCTCATTTGTATGTATATATATATTTATATACACACACACTTCAAATACGGATAGTGATTCACGTAAATGATATATATATATTCACTTTCTGGGAGTATAAGAGTGACTGTCCTGTTGTTCCTTTTTTTGTATCCATCATTGAATGGTATGCACCCTCTCTTTACGTTTATTTTATACTAGCTGAGAGACCCGGCGTTGCCCGGGATGTAATGTTCCCGCTCCTCTCTCTCTCCTCACCCCTCCCCCTCTCTCTGTTTGTCCCCCATTCACATCAATCCAGTTCCCCCCCTCCCTCCTTTACAGCTTCATGCAGTGTGTGTGCGTCAGTCATTGTGTGTGCGTCAGTCAGTCAGTGTGTGTGCGCGCGCGTCAGTGAGTCTGACGCAGAAACACAAACACACACACAGACTGACTGACGCACACACACACAGTCAGTGTGTGCGTGTGTGTGTGCCTCAGTCAGTCAGTGTGTGCGTGCGGCAGTCAGTCAGTCATTCAGTCAGTGTGTGGGTGTGCGCGCGCGCGCGTCAGTAAGTGTGTGTGTGTCAGTCAGTGTGTGTGTGTGTGTCAGTCAGTGTGTGTCAGTCAGTGTGTGTGTGTGTGTCAGTGTGTGTGTGTCTGTCAGTGTGTGTGTGTGTGTGTGTGTGTGTGTGTGTGTGTGTCAGTGTGTGTGTGTCAGTGTATGTGTGTGTGTGTGTGTGTGTGTGTGTGTGTGTGTCAGTGTGTGTGTGTGTACCATTCATTGTGTGTCTGCGCGCGCGCGCGTCAGTCTGTGTGTGTGTGCGCGTGGGTGTGC